>NC_090831.1:22177564-22479761 GCF_028021215.1 Eschrichtius robustus
TCACTTAAACTATAACTGCAGCATCGATGGGAGGGAACACTCTGGACATGGGTATGGGCGCGCACATGAGCCAGTGCACACGCGCACACCCACAAACACACACACACAGACACTATGACTTTCTCCCCACTCAGAGGGATCTGCACAAGGGACCATGGGTCAGGCTCCTTTCTGCTGGCTCATGCCTATCAGCTTAGGTTCATCGGTTCCTACCTGGCTTCTCTCTTCTTCAGGTCCTAGCTGCAGCTAAGATGCCCTGAGGGTCATTTAATTTAGGATATAATTCACCTGGTTGCTGCAGTTTTAAGCCTGATATTCAGCCTGGACTCTCTTGCCAACTAAATGTACTTCTTAAGAGCCAATTTCTAGCTCTCTTTTGACATTTTAAAACTGAAAAATAGCCAATTCTATTTTAAAATAATTAGAGAACTGTGCAGTTTTATTCTTAAGTTGCTATCCAATCTAGGCTGCTCTATCCATGGGAACTTTTGACAAATACACCTTTATTCCTGTGTCGCCTTCTCTCTGCTCCCCTCCATCCCTGATTGGGCCAAGCAAAGTGCAGTTCATCTTCTGAGAATCCTTCATTTTCTGTCTGGAGAAGCTGGTCATGCTTATTTGGCCAGAAGTCAATAAAATGTATTTATCAGTATCTGGCTGATCTTCTGAAGTAGTATATTCTCTTCATATATTCTTTCCCCAGTTGATTCAAACATGATTTTTCAGGCAAAAGGGAATAAAAAGTTCACTGAGCTACGGAGCAGATCACTAGCTCAGTACATGAGTTCTACTTTCACTCCAGTCGTGGTTTGGTTATCAGTGGAGAAATGTGGCTGCTCATCCCCAAAATGGGAGCAGAATCAACCACTGGTGTGTCCATTAACTAAGGGACCTACTGCCCCCCAAAACTATTACTGCTTAAGCTAATGGCCAGGAAATTCCCTGGGCAAAATCATGTTCTAAATTACGCTCCAAAAATAAGTGTAGAAAATACACACGAAGATTAAAATGATTTACAATTTTAAAAAGCATACTTTACAGTTTAAATTCTGATAGATATGGGCAGATGCCGGAGGATAAACACTTTTTGGCCAACTGGCTGTGGACCCTCTAAATGGCTTGATAGCCTGCAAGTAACTCTGACAATTTCCAAAATAGCTTTTATGAGCCAGGGCAAAATAAACTCACTGAAACCACTATTTCAGTACATGAAACTACACAGAGATGTTTAGTGAAACTTGCACTCCAATAAGTACCGAAACCTGATAAATCAGAAACTGTTAGCCACAGGGCAGACAGACTGGATGAGGCATCCAAAGAAATCTAGGTCTATTCTTAGAACTCCTTTGTATTCCTAGATTTTTGGTCAACAAGTTACATAACTTTAGTGAATTATTTTACCTCTCTGAGTCTCCATTTCAATAAGCGAAGAGCACAATTTTTGAATGCATACTATCTGCCAGTCATTTTGCTGGCACTGGGGATAATACAAATAGATGATGCTTATTTTATTCATGTTATGTGCCCAGCTATGTGCCAGGCTTTGTGAAGAACCTTTAATATAAATTATCTGATTTCATCCTCACAGAAACCCTACGGAGAGGATACGGTCACTGTTACTGGAAATAATACTGTTATGTGCTTGTTTGGGAGATGGGGAAACCGAAGCACAGAGAGGTGAGTACCTTGCCCATGGTCACCACAGCCTGTACTTCTAACCATTATGTTTAAGTGACTTCCTGTCTTCTAAGCCGAACCCTGCCTCCTAAACTTTAATGTGCTTACAAATCACTTGGGGAGCTTGTTAAAATGCAGTGTCTTTTTTTTGTTCTTTTCTTTTGTACATGGACAAGAATGTTTATAACAGCTATATTCATAATATACAGATTGAGGCATAGTCATGTGATGGAATATTATTCAGAAATATGAAATGATAAATTACTGATATGTACAACAATATAGATACATTTATATATTTAGATTCCATTGACAGGAAGTTCCAGACTAAGCTAATCTATGGTGATCGAAGAGCACGATTTGCCTATGTGGGATGCAGATTGCCTGTACGGGGACACAAGAACACTGGGAGGAGGAGAATATTTAATATCTTGACTTTGGTGGCCTCATATGGGTATATTTCTTTAGACAGGTCAAACTGCCCATTCTAGTTATGTGCATTTCACTCTCTATAAATTTTATCTCAATGTAAAAGTAAGTGGGGAACATGGTGCATTTTTTAAAGACAAAAATATTTCCTTTTAAAATTTAAATTGTATTATTACTATCAGCCAAAAATATATCAAGCCCTAAATAAGCTTTTTTCTTTTATACTACACTGCCAAATCAAAAGTATGTTGTTTTTGTTGTTAAAATATGCTCCATCTCCAGAGTAGCCACACTTTAGTAAAATGTTGACCTTAAATTTCAAGTACTTTAAAAAAATACTGGAAATTCTAAGCAACCAAAAAAAAAAGGTTACTATGTGGGAGAATATGTTAATTAGCTTGACTGTAGTAATCCATTCATATATATATAGTTATATATATGACTTGAATTGTTTATATATATATTACAGAACATCATATTGTATACCTTAAATATATACAGTACTATTTAAAATAATTTTTATAAGACTTAAGATAAAATGCAGTTTCTGATCAGGACATCTGGAGTGAAGTCCAAGATTCTGCATTTCTGACAAACTCTCAGGTTCATGACAAAACTCTCAGGGTCATAGTCTGAGTAGCAAGGTTCCAGTTCTGCAGTCCACTCCCTAGCTTGCAGATTAGAAATACTTGGACAGCTGTTAAAAATTTCTAAGTCCAGGTCGCAACTCTTGTCAATTAAATCAGAATTTCTGGGGCTGGAACTCAAGCATGGATTCATTTTTTTTAAAAGATCCCTAAGTAATTCCAATACACTGTTGCTCTCAAAATCAATTTAGCAGTCAACATGAATGTTAAAAATAATGGAATATAGTGCACTGCATTAGTAAACTAAGTACTCTGAAACTTTTTATATCAGTTTCTGTGTGTGTGTGTATATGTACTTCTGCGTATATGTGTGATTGTGTACTGAGTTCTTGGTGTAACATGTATTCCTTATTGTGGTCAAGGTAAAAAAAAATGAAAGTCACTCTGTATACTAAAAGGAATACAATTTCTTTTTTTTCTCTCCCTCTTTCTTCCTCCCTCTCTATCCCCATATTTTAAAAGGATTTAAGGGAGATTTCAAATATCCATGCTTCATTAAGATATTATCCTTGTCCACAAGAAGTTTAACATCTACTAGGGAGCCAGATATTTTACAATACAAAAGGGTAGGTGTTATATAGAATATATGATGAGATGTCTTGGGAGTATATAAGGAATGTCGCAAATTACTATCTAAAGAATTCAGGGAAGGTGTCATAGTAGAATTGACATGTTGCTTGTGTCATTAATAGGAATCTGGCAAAGAGAAAGAATCTGGCAGAGGGAAAGGAATTCTGAGGCGAGGCATTCTTTCTACCTGGTGCAAAGTCAAGGCATGGTCTGGGTTTCACTTGCAGGATTAGTGCAAATCTGGAGATGATGACTATTATGAAAGTCTGTGTTGAGGTGAAGCATCCTGGGAGTTCTAGGGGAAGCATTTATAGGAAAGCTATATGCTGGAATGGCCAAGAGGAAGGTGAGAAGCCAGAGCTCAGAGATGGAGAAGAAGAACCAAGAATTGGTTCTAAAGGAGCAAGAAGATGAGGAGGGAATTAGAATAAGAATCATGGGGTCAGGAAGAAATGCAATCAGGAATTGGTGATGAAGAGAAGTATGAAATTGTTGACATGACTGGTTTAGAATAAGTAGCAGGGAGACTTCCCTGGTGGCGCAGTGGTTAAGAATCCAACTGCCGGGGGCTTCCCTGGTGGCGCAGTGCTTGAGAATCTGCCTGCCAATGCAGGGGACACGGGTTCGAGCCCTGGTCTGGGATGATCCCATGTGCCACAGAGCAACTAAGCCCGTGAGCCACAATTACTGAGCTTGCGCGTCTGGAGTCTGTGCTCCACAACAAGAGAGGCCGCGATAATGAGAGGCCCGTGCACCGTGATGAAGAGTGGCCCCCACTTGCCGCAACTAGAGAAAGCCCTCGCACAGAAACGAAGACCCAACACAGCCATAAATAAATAAATAAATAAATAAATAAATAAATAAATAAAAATTTAAAATTATTAAAAAAAAAAAGAATCCAACTGCCAATGCAGGGGACATGGGTTCGAGCCCTGGTCTGGGAAGATCCCACATGCCGCAGAGCAGCTAAGCCCGTGTGCCACAACTACTGAGCCCGTGTGCCACAACTACTGAAGCCCGCGCACCTACAGTCTGTGCTCCACAACAAGAGAAGCCACCGCAATGAAGAGAAGCCCCTGCTTGCCGCAACTAGAGAAAGCCCACATACAGCAACGAAGACCCAACACAGACAAAAATAAATAAATTAATTAATTAATTTTAAAAAAATGAAAGAATAAGGAGCAGGCACAATTCATGAATATCAGAGCTTATGTGGGTTTTATACCCAAGTAGACAGGTTTCATGAAAGGGAAGCTGAGATAGTTCAATGTAGGTGGAATGAAATTACTGCCATATAAGGCTGCAATGGTACATTGGGACTTTATAGTGGAAGATACTGTATTCCAAGCTAAGGAATTGTTTTGTCTGTTTTATAAATCCTGAGAGATTTATATGAGGGAAGTGGCATGATCAGTTTTTTTTTAAAGATAAGTCTGGAGGTAAAGTTAGGGTTTGACTGCAGCTTAGAATGGCTAGTGCATTGATTGAGGTAACAGACAATGAGGTCCTGAACCAAGCTAAGAAAGGAGCAGTTTTCTGAAGAGGAATTGTCAAAGCTTATTGAATATGGAGTTAAGACAGAAGGAGAAGTTTTGGGAACCAATGTTTAGGTTCTAGTTTGAGAAATGGGGCCCGCAATCATGCTATTAGGCCAGACTGAGAATTCAGGAAGCAGAGAAGTTGTGGAGAGGGGCAGGATGAATGTAAGGTGTTTGTGAGGTGGAAGGTCTAGTCAGCACCTAGTAGAAATATTGGGTCTAATGGAGGAGAAGCATATCAAGTAGACCAAGAAAGGATGAAGAGGCTGGGACAGACAATCTCTAAGACTTGAGGTCAAGCCTACCATGTTCTACAGGCAGCATGACAGGGCGTGGTTAAAACAGCAATGAGAAGTTTTAGCTTTCAAAAATTTGTGTTTCTAAGTCATAAAGGGAACCTGCATAAATGACTAGTAACAAATTAAAGTAGTTCTCAAAAGTAACCTGAATGAACTTTCACCAATATATTTCCTAAGCCTATAAGGCAGGATTGTAATGTAGACTACAGCTATATAGTTTCTTCCTGTTAATCATACAGGCTAGCATAGTAATTTTGGTTTCACAGCAATCATTTAAAAGTGTTTTTATTTTTTACAGAGAATGTTTTGTGTGTGTGTGTGTGTGTGTGCATGCATGACTGTTATGTTTTATTATATAACATAGAAGCTAATCTCTCTTAAATAGAGTGACTACTAATTGACAATTTTGATAGATTCAGCATCAAAAAAGCATCAGTAATCTACAGTATTTTCACAGTTTGCAGATTTGAGGTGAGTTGTTTAAAATATCTTGCTATCAGGATGTGCTCTAGACTTAACAAAGGTATCCAAATTATCATTTAGATAAAAGAAAGAGAAGAAACTACTATAAATACTATCTTCCTTTCCTTAAAATAAATGTGCAAAATAAATCCAAGTGGCTCAATTTTCAGTGGGGGTTTATTGTCCCAAATGAATGAAGCCACTAAATAAACAGAAGAGGAAACAGTGCCAGGACTGTAAATCCAGCAATGCTTTGTTCATTTCATGAGATGGATAATTTCAGTGGGAATCCTTCTACCATGAGACAGGCAAATTCAGTACATAAATTTAACATTACAATTGTAATAATAGTCTACACGAAAAATAATGTTTAAATAATAAAATCAAGCCTTGCTCCAGATTTAATCCATTATTCATATTTTCCCATTAAACATCAATATAAACAGAATAATGTTAATTCAGAATTAATTATGTACTGTTTAAGTTCTATGTGATAATACACACATCTCTCTTTTTAATGCTTTCTCTTTTCCCAGTTTCCATGCTTTAATTCTCCGCAATATTTGTCATTTTCTCTATGTTTTATTAGTATGTTGTAAATATTTCAATTATGCATCATTCTTGCCACACTGTACTTTAACACTTGTGTTTCCCTCACTAGACTGTGAACTTCCAGGCACGAAGATTCTGTGCCATTACTGCTGAATTAACCAATAGAACAAGCATAGTACCTTGGAGATAGAATTTTAAGAGAAAGAATTTTATTTTTAATATATTCTAAGAAAGGAGGGGGGCACCAAAATAGTCATCAAGGAAAAAATAGGAACATTGTTAGGCGTTCTCATCCTAGTTTCATTATTTAGCATGATTTGTATTTTGATTTCCATATGAGGGCCATTATCTTTTCAATGCCTAGGAACTCCAAAGTTGTTAATTCTGTCCTGTGTTTCTTATTCATTTTCATATCAGAGTCTAATACTATAAGGAACCAATAATGTTTGTTGGATGAATAAACTTCACATTTGGAAATACTTTTTGCCTAAGGCATAAGATCTTAGGACAAGTTTGGAAACACTTAGCAAATACAGTCTTTCTCTTTTTAACTTAGTGTGCACTGAAATCTTGCCACAATGCCATCAATCAGCTAACCAACCAAGCAGGCAGCCCACCAAACAACCAACCAACCAACCAACCAACCAACCAACCAATATGTATTTATTGAGCCTCTATTATGTGCTCAGTACCATGCTAAGCATTAGAAGGAGTATAAGGCATGGTTCCCCTGATTAAGGAACTTATACTCTTTGGTTATATGGTAATCAAACTTAAAAGGTTGAATTGAATTTAATGAAGTTCTTTTGGTACTTTAATTACTGAGACCAATGAATGGATATTTTATTCCAAATACTGCATTATAGTAAACAAGGCTCTGGGATAATATTTCTGCGTGGGATATATGTATTTTCAACTATTCTAGCTCATTAGAATAGAATGCACTATTATATTTAAAGAAGGCAGTCACCCATTTTATCTCTGTTGAATATCTTTTGTCAAAGATAAAATAATAACCCTCATGTTACTTTGCCTTTCTACCTATACCTCTCTATTCCCTCTCTATGACTTTTAGTTTTTGTACAATACTTTAATATTTATGTAAGTACAGTTGATCATGCTATTTAATAATGTAACAATTGCTCAGGGATGGTATCCATGCTGCTGGTTAGAGAAAGTATCAGAAAGATCATGTTGATAAATCTGACTTTATTATTTCTTTTTCCAGCTGCTTCCACTTTTGATCTGTAAGTCCTTGTGTACTTTGACTATAATCATAAGATCGACTAGACTCTGTGAATACATCCATATGTGCCTCTATTTGTCTCTTAGGCCAATGTAGGGAAGAAAACTATAAATTTGGTGTCTGAATGTTCATCCATTGAAGGCAAGATGGCCTCTATCCAAGTTAAGAGAATCTCCATGACCACTGAAGGTGTGAGGTCTTATTCAACTTCTTTGGCATCATGTCACATGGTTGATCACTACCTCCCTCAAGAAATTTCTTCCCTTGGTTTCCAGGACACCACGTTCTCCTGGTTTTCAGTCTTACTGATCGCTCCTTCTAGTGTCCTCGTCTGTATCCTTTTTCTGGAACTGTTTCTCTTCTCTGTTATACTTATTTCATAGATGATCTCATCCAATCTCGTGTATTTCAACATCACCCATATGTCAATTACTCTCCCCCAAATCTATATCTCCAGGCACAATCTCTCCTAAAAACTTCAGGCTCAATTATTTACTCAATACCAGAAGGTCCCATAAGTCATCTCAAACTTAATATGTATAAAACTGCTTATCCCTGAGTCTTCAATTCTCAGTAATTGAAACCACCATCTGGGACAAAAACTTCAGAGCCATCTTTGATCTCTCCTCCTTTCTCACTCTCAATGTCCAAAAATCCATCCAGTCATGGCTATCTCCAAAATATGTACTTAACCTACCCTCCTCTCACCACAACCACTGCTACTACCCTAGTCCCAGGAATCATGATCTCTTTTCTGGACTACTCTAGTAGTACCCTAACTGGTCTCTCTGCTTCGCCCTTTTCTGCTGACAGTCTCTCCTCAGCACAGGAGCCAGATCAATGTTTAAAAACTATAAATCTTATTACTTTATTCTTCTGCTAAATGGTTATTCATCATGTTTAGAACAAAATCCAGGAGCTTTACTGTGGCCCACAGGGTCCTCCATGTCCAGCCTCTGCTCTCTCCCCATCCCCGTAACCCTGATCTATGTCCCCTAGCTACACTAGCCTCCTTGCTCTTCCTCATCAGACCAAGCACAGTGCATCCTGAGGCCCTTAGAAGTTTCTGTTCCTTCTGCCTGGTATGCCTTGCCTCATTTCATTGAGGTCTCTGTTGAAATGTCCTGGCCTCAGCCCTTCCTTGAGTGTTCTATTCCCTAATTCTGCTTTATTTGTCTTCACAGCACTTCTAAGTGATATACTATTAAGGATGGATTTATTGCCTTATATTCTCTCTGTCTCACTAAAATATTCCATGAAGCAGGGACTTAATTTACTGGGGTATGCTTTATGCCTAGAATAGTGTTTTACATACAAATACTTTTTTCAGTCAATAAATTGAGCTAAGCAGAATAGCATTTATCAAAGCAGGAAGCACTTCTGTCTTTTTTGTCTGTCTCTTTCTCCCAAATTGAGTGACTTCTGGTGGTTTTGGAAATACTTGCTTAGACCTCAGAGGGAAGTTGGTATTTGCAAGTGAACACGTGATATTTGTAGAATGAATACCTACCTCCCCAAATGGGCCGGTACAGGAGTTGCTGAGCAGCCACAAACAGCCCAGTCAGCTTGGGAAGGGCTCACCTGGCGCAGCACAGAGAGGTAGATTGAGGTAAGGAGCAGTATTCCACCAGTGCCGTGGAGGAGAGGAAGTGAGCTCTAGCAGTTATAAGCATGGAAGGCTAGGCAGCTTGGGCTAGTTCCTTAATCTCTCTCAACCTTAGTTTTCTCATCCATTAAAGGAGGCTTGTGACAAATCTCCTATGCCAAAGAATTACAAATAACAAATGTGGCTGTGTAAGGTGGCGGAGCATAATTCTCCACTTGGTAGGTGTGCAGTGCACAAAATGCGTTCTTTCGAAAGACTGCAGTATGAAAAGAAGGGGAAATAATACGTTTCTGGTGGAGAAATCTGACAAACAAGACATTAGCCAGGTGATAAAGATTCACATCAACAGGTGATGTCACGTTGATAGTATATGCTTTTGATATGATATGGTAAGAATGGTGTTTTACTTCTGTGGTCTTTCTCAAAAAAATCCATAACCCCAGTATAACCATGAGAAAAACCTCAGGCGAATCCCAACTGAGGAACATTCTACACAATACCTGACCAGTATTCCTCAAAACTGTCAAGATCCTCAAAAATAAGGAAAGTCTAAAAACTACCACAGCCAAGAGGAGCCTAAGGACGCATGGCATGATGACTAAAGGTCATGTGGTGTCCTGGATACACACCCAGGGCATTCCTTTCCTGGGACAGGAGAAAACAAAACAAAACAAACCATGAGGTAAAAACTAAGGAAATGTGACTAAAGTATAGACTTTAGTTAATAATACCATATCACTATTGGCTTATAAAATGTACCAAATGTGCCATACTAGCAATAAGATGTTAACAGTAAGGAAAATTCAGTGTGGGGTATATGGGAACTATCTCCACAATTTTTCTGTAAATCTAAAACTGTCTCACAATAATAATAATAATAATAAAAAGCTTATTAACAAAAAAGAGAAGGCTCACTGTGATGATTAAAGTGAAATAATGTATGGTAAGTTCTAAACCCTTAATACATATCATAACTTTTAATTGGTTGCTCACTTAAAGAATTAGTTATACTTAAATTTATCACAGTAGCACCCATTATGAAACAATGTTGCTCATAGTAGCAAAAAATGTTGCTATTCAGTAGGAACGGTATGGCTAAGTAAGATAAGAAATACCACATAATCATGAAAACTGTGGCTGTAAACATTGTAGGACAACATGGAAAATGCTCATGATACAATGTTTAGTTTTAAGTGGATACAAAATTACATATACAATATGATGATGGCAGTTACAAAATAATTGGAAGGAAGCACATGAAAATGCTAACAGGGAATATGAAAGGTGGGTGTATTATAGGTGATGCCTCTTATTCTGTTTTCTTATTTTTCTATAATGTGGGTATAGTATTTTAAACAGCAAAAATAAATTTAATACAATTCAAAGGTACATAAAAACAATAGTGTTTAATCAAAAAGGGTAGCAACTTTGCACTTTAGTATATTCATCACAAAGTGACAAATTTTTCTTTTACATCAGGGATCTTTATCAGAGTGGTCTGTGCACTTGGATGAGAAAAAAAAATCATCTTTATTTTCAGGTATTTCTAACAGAAATATAGTATTTCCTTCAATAATACATGTTTGCAACAAACAACAGTAGCATAGCAGATGCTATGACTCTGTTACCCATAGAAATCACAGATAGTTTCATATTTTATTTTATGCATTTAGAAATATTATTCCAAGAAGGATCTACAGGCTTCACTATACGTACTGCCAAAGACAATCAAGGATCAAAAAGTTTAAGGACTTCTGATTGAAAAAAAGGCTGAAAGTAACACCATAAATAATGTGAAATTTCATGTTGTACCTACCTATGAATTTTTATATGTGTAACAAGAGAGCTTAGGAGACGTCCTTTACAGTCTGTGGTGGCACAGGTCATTAATATCAAGCTTATTCATAGGTAGAAAATCAATACTCTACTGATCAAAAACATCAAAAATGGGGGAGGGGGAAGTTGATATGAATAAGCCATTTTCTACACTTTCCACATTTATACCATGGTGGATACAGAGCTGTGATTTAGCATCAAGAGAAGAACTAATTCCCCAGGGAACAAGGCAAAACTATTTTACATGGAAATGTCACAAACCTGAGAGTAACTGCCTTACAAACCTTCTATCTGTTCTGCTATGCATTTACAGGTTTTCTTCACTAAAAGCATATTATCTAAAGCCACTTGGAAAAGAATAACAAAATTTAACTTCCTGCTTTTTGAATGGGTTTTTGCCTGATCTCAGTTGGGAAGTGTGATTATCACAAATAACCAAAGCTGACGATGATGATGGTGATGGCAACTGAAATTTATTGTGTCAGGCACTGGACTAATCACTTCACATGTATTAAATCTCATTAATTCTTGTAAGGTAGGAATTAGTCTCTTAGAAAGTTTGATAATATCATACAATGTTTCTGTCTATATTCACTATACTTGCATTAGATCTCAAGGATTTACTTACTAATCATTGCAAGTTTGTACCCTTAAACAACAACTGTTCTGAGTAGCTTAGTAAATAGAGGATCAGTCATTTTAAATGTGATGGTCCAGGGTTCAAGTCATTAGGGCATTAACTTCAGCTTTGTGTTGGTGGTACAGCGGTGAGCATAGCTGTCTTCCACTTTATATCCAGATGCTGAACGTAGCAGTCTATGCAAAAGTTCTCATTTTTCTAGTAAATGCCTTCATCCCATTCTTAAAACAGAGGAGAAATTCTCAGAGAGCAGTTTTTAATATACTTAATTTCATCCCCAAACATCTAGGGAACTTAATTTGGTCACCAAGTCTTTCAGTGTGGTGAATAGTTCACATTTTTATGTCTCAATCTGGTGGCCAGGTGACCTGAAAAATACTTCATACAGAACAGATGCTATTTGAGATCAAGCTGTAGTTGACTTTTAGTGTACTTTCTGCCCTCTCCATTCTGGGCTCCACAAAACCACAGTGGTTGTCTTTAGTGTAAACTAATGTAACCAACTTCAGTTGGGTTCTCATTGCTGCTATCCATCCATCCATCCATCCATCCATCCATCCATCCATCCATCCATCCATCCATCCATCCATCTCAGGCACTGTCCAATGTGCTGAGGACACAAGCATGAAAGATAAAATCCCTCTTTTCAAGGAACTCAGTGGGACACAGACAAATAAGCAGGCAATACTAAGTGTGTGGAGGTGGCGATGAGATAGGAAAAGCCCTGACTCAGACCAAGAAGACTGGGAGGAGAAGACTTTCTGGTGGAAGTAATGTTTGAACTGAGTTTTGAAGGATAAATAGGGCTTGACTTTGGCAAAGAGCACCCCCCTCCTCCTCCTACGTCATCTGGATGGTGTTAAAGCACCAGAAACTCACCGTGTTCAAAATAATAATTATCATCATCCCTCTTCATGACCCCTCTCCACCTCCACATATTTATAGTTCCTTCAAATGAAGGAATTGGGGCTGTCTTTAACAACCTCATCCTCCAAATTCAGTCATCTGTAAAGCACTGTGCAGACAGCATTCTCTCTCATATTACTCTTAGCCTTTCAGTCACTTTTCTTTTTCAAGTCCATCTTAGATTTGTAATCTTAACTCCTGCAATTTTCCAGTTGATGTGGAATTGCTTGGTAAATGGTAAAACATCATGCAAATGTTAGTGGTTTTTAGTCTAAATCACACTAATTCTCTTGGTGATCTGATCTACTTCCATGGTTTTAAATACCACCTATACACTGATAAATTCCAAATTTATATTTCTAGCTGTGACCTTTCTCTTGAGCTTCACACTAAAAATCCCACTGTCTACTCAATATCTCCACTTGGATATCTAAAAGGCATTTCAAATGTATGAGCTTCAAAACTAACTCTCCATTTCTAACGCTCCTCCCTTTGCCCAGCTTGCTCCTTTCATAGTCTGCCCCATCTCAGTTGATGACAACTCCATCTATACAGTCTAACTCCTTGAATTCCTCCTTGATATCTTTTTACCACATCCATCTATTCCATTAGCAAATCCTGTTAACTCTACCTTCAAAAGCCATCTGGAATCTACATCTCCACTGCTCTCACACCAGTCTAAACTACTTGGTACTGCCTTCCTACCTGTCTATCTCTTTCTGCTTTGCTATAGTCTATTCTCCACCCTGTAGCCTGGTGATGTTTTACAGAAGTAAGTCAAATTGTGTCACCACTCTTCTAAAAACAAAACAAAACCCTCTGTAGCTTCCCTTTTCACTCAGAATAAAATCCAGATCCTTAGCAGGACTCATGCTATCTTTCTGACATATTCTATCACTCTCCTCTTTAGCTTTTTCCGCTCCAGCCAGGATGCTCCTGCCTTTGCCCCCGCTGTTCCCTCTGCTTGGGAAACTCTTTTCTCAGATAGTTATGTGACTTGCTCCTTCCTTTTATTCAAGTTTTTATTCAGATGCCACTTCCTTAGAGAGGTCTTCCCCAGCCTCCGCATAAAACAGCAGCACATCATTCACTTAACCACCTTAACCCTAATTTATTTTTCATTATATTTTTTCATACTGCAAATATCTTTTGCATGTGCTAGGTGCTGTCCTAAGTGCTGAGAGCATAACACTAAACAAAATAGGCAAAAATCCCTTTCTTTCATGGAGCTTACTTTCCAGTGTGGAGAGAGTCAATAAACAAATGAAATAGCATGCCAGATGAAAATAGGTTGTATGGTGAAAATCAAAGCAGGGAAGCGAGATAGGTTGTGTTGGGGCAGAGTGGTGGTTACTGCTTAATAAGAAAGTCTTCGCTGAGAGAGGGCTATTTGAATAGAGGTCTGAAGGAGGTGAGGGCAGAGAGCCTTGTGAATGTGTTGAAAATGAGTGTTCTGGACATAGAGAATGGCAAATGCAAACCCCTGAAGCAAGATCTTGCTTGATGAGTTCCAGGAGAACATCAGTAGGGAGAACAAGGTAGCTTGAAAAGGGCAGCACTTCTCACTACTTCCATTATATTATAGACCTATTTTTTTTTCTATTGCTTATCTCTCTCCTTCAGAATGTTGGCTCCATTAGTACATGAGCCAACGTTTTGTTTTTAACTGCTTTATCCTAAGAGTCCAAGACTGAACCTTGTTCATAGTACAGATTGAGTATATATTTATTGAATGAATTGTCATGCACTATAGAAAAAACCGGCTATTCATAATCCTTTAACATGCTCCATGCTTTTTAGCTTTTCTTGTCTTGTTTATGTCCTCCATCTAGAATGCATCTCTGCCTTTTAAAAGACTATCCTTTAAGACACAACTCCAATGATACTGCTTTAATGAAACCCTGCCTGGTCGGCCATTTTTCCCTTTTCTGATGATTCTCTGTATTGTCATCACTGTTGAACAGAAAGCTCCATGGGACAGTGAGCATGACTGAGTCTCCAGGGTAGAGCACCGTGTGTAGCCTGGTGGCTAATCATATGTGCCAGGTGCTCAGTAAACAGTGAGATAGATGAGTATCTGTTGAAGGAAGTGAGTTACTTCATGATTTACCTTAACCAGTCAAAACTGCTATTATGTTCTATGGTAGTTTACAAAGTAACTCAAGATCCTTAGATGTTGGTCAGCATCACAGAATTTGAAACTCCTTTTCTGAATAGCAGAGTAACTATAAGCACCAACCTCCTTTAAAGGGAGGAATCAAGGCAAAGGGAATCCTTCTAAATGGTGTCCCCTTTGCATTCTCCATGGCACTGTATACATGGGAGAGTGATCGGATCCTTTTCTTTGCCATTCAGTCCATGGTTTCCTTCCCCACCCCCTCTATTTTTAAGCATTCCAGATTGGTAATGCTGTTATTTCAAAACTAAGAGAATCGTGAGCTTTAGGCTAAAACACTGCTTTAAATCTGCAATGCATTGCTGATTGTTTACAAATAAATGTAATATAAAGAAAGAACCAATATTTGTTGGTATCAAAAAACAATATGGCTTAACTTTTGCTTACCACCCATCACCTTAAATGACCTGGCTTTTCAGAGGACTGACAATTCAGGCAGAAAAATCACATTTTGGACAAACTGAATCAGAAAGTGTGAAAATACCTATTGCAAATGGACTGATGTGGTAACAAAGAGAAGACTGTGTATATTTGTTGAACAAAGAGGAAGTGGAAACAAAAAATTTCATAATTTATATGGAAACAAAAAAGACCCAGAATAGCCAAAGCAATCTTGAGAAAGAAAAACGGAGCCGGAGGAACCAGGCTCCCAGACTTCAGACTATACTACAAAACTACAGTAATCAAGACAGTATGGTACTGGCACAAAAATAGAAATACAGATCAATGGAACAGGATAGAAAGCCCAGCACACATGGTCACCTTATCTTTGATAAAGGAGGCAAGAATATACAATGGAGAAAAGATAGCCTCTTCAATAAGTGGTGCTGGGAAAACTGGACAGCTACATGTAAAAGAATGAAATTAGAACACTACCTAACACCATACACAAAAATAAACTCACAATGGATTAAAGACCTAAATGTAAGGCCAGGCACTATAAAACTCTTAGAGGAAAACATAGGCAGAACACTCCATGACATAAATCACAGCAAGATCCTTTTTGACCCAGCTCCTAGAGAAATGGAAATAAAACCAAAAACAAACAAATGGGACCTAATGAAACTTAAAAGCTTTTGCACAGCAAAGGAAACCATAAACAAGATGAAAAGACAACGCTCAGAATGGGAGAAAATATTTGCAAATGAAGTAACTGACAAAGGATTAATCTCCAAAATATATAAGCAGCTCATGCAGCTCAATATCAAAAAAACAACTCAATCCAAAAATGGGCAGAAGACCTAAATAGACATTTCTCCAAAGAAGATATACAGATTGCCAACAAATACATAAAAGGATGCTCAACATCACTAATCATTAGAGAAATGCAAATCAGACTACATTACAAATATAAGAATCAAAACTACAATGAGGTATCACCTCACACCAGTCAGAATGGCCATCATCAAAAAATCTACAAACAATAAATGCTGGAGAGGGTGTGGAGAAAAGGGAACCCTCTTGCACTGTTGGTGGGAATGTAAGTTGATACAGCCACTATGGAGAACAGTATGGAGGTTCCTTAAAAAACTAAAAATAGAACTACCATACGACCCAGCAATCCCACTACTGGGCATACACCCTGAGAGAACCATAATTCAAAAAGAGTCATGTACCACAATGTTCATTGCAGCACTATTTACAATAGCCAGGACGTGGAAGCAACCTAAGTGTCCAGAGACAGAGGAATGGATAAAGAAGATGTGGCACATATATACAATGGAATATTACTCAGCCATAAAGAGAAACAAAATTGAGTTATTTGTAGTGAGGTGGATGGACCTAGAGACTGTCATACAGAGTGAAGTCAGTCAGAAAGAGAAAAACAAATACCATATGCTAACACATATATGTGGAATCTTAAAAAAAATGGTTCTGAAGAACCTAGAGGCAGGACAGGATAAAGATGCAGACGTAGAGAATGGACTTGAGGACAAGGGGAGGAGGATGGGTAAGCTGGGACAAAGTGAGAGAGTGGCATGGACATATATACACTACCAAATGTAAAATAGATAGCTAGGGGGAAGCAGCCGTAGAACACAGGGAGATCAGCTCGGTGCTTTGTGACCACCTAGAGGGGTGGGATAGGGAGGGTGGGAGGGAGACGCCAGAGGGAGGAGATATGGGCATGTATGTATATGTATAGCTGATTCACTTTGTTATACAGCAGAAACTAACGCACTATTGTAAAGCAATTATACTGTAATACAGTTGTTAAAAAAAAAAAAAAGAGGAAGTGGATGTGCTAATGTAGTTCCACTTCACTGTTACCAAAGACTTGAAAGGCTTCTCCTCAGTTAATTGAAAGGCCAATTAGCAGGCCTTTCTAAGGGCAAGCAAGCCCAAGTCAGATTTTCTTTTATTTCCTCATCCAAACCCTTCTCTCCCTCTAATCATCAGTAATGTTAATGATGAACTCAAGCAAAGTATGTCTCATGGTAGAATATGGGTTGCATTGTCTACTTTTCCTACAGGGTGGCATTTAAAATAACAGCACTTTGATAAGCTCATTGTTTCTCCAATTTAAATCCATTTTAACTTGGCTGCTGCTTCACTAATTGACACTGGTTTCTTGTCCACATTCCAACTATGGACAGAAAATAAAGTGCTATCTACAGTGTTCTTTCCTTTGAAACTGTCATCAAGTCATTTAAATAAAAGACATACTGCCAAATACTAATGAAGCTTATTAGAAAAATGCTATGATGCAGAAGATCCCTAGGATATAAAATTATGGTTTTATGCACTAATTTCAGTACCAAATGACTGTATTTTTTTTTTTTACTGAAATGCTCAATGATGCTCTAAATATTGGAAGTTCTGAGAAAGTGGAACGAGTGAGCTATCCATTTGGCACTTAGTCACATGTTCACAGTGGCCTTTTCTATTGGTTATTAAGGCCAGTTCTATCTTGAATCAACAATTCAGTTCAGGCTCCTGAAAGTCACTGATATGGTTTGTTTGGGTTTTTTTCAAACTCACATTTTTATTTTATAGGCTCTGAAATATCACACTATAGCTCTGAGTGAAATAGTACAGGAATCGTAATGGTTTAAGTTTTACAAAATTACATTTCGGCAGCAGCTTCATGGGAGTTGTTTCATAAAATTAAAGACTGGGGCTTGAATAAATAAGAAAAACCCACCTGGAAAACGAACAACGACCCAGACTACAGTCGTCTGTCGCGACTATACGAGAATTGTGCTTTCTGGGTTTCGAAGAACTAGCTACTCTATTAACGTCAAGACTTGCAAAATTCCACCTTATGAACATGGTTGGGAGGGGAGGCTATTAGTATGCCTAAAAAGTGCTCCCAGGAACAGGAACCTCAAAACCAGGCCTTGTTGAAACTGTGAGCCTGAACTGGCTTTGAGGGGATCTTTCATATCTGGGGAGCTATGAGATAAGTAATCATCATAACGGGAACTATGGTGGCAGAAGAATCATATCATTTGATTCTCATCACCATAGGGCCTGGGGCAAAAGCTCAAAGTCCTGTCTCTAGAGGAGGATGTTAGAAAGGGCCAAGGACCGCTGCTGTTAGTTGCCCTGTAATTTTCAGGGTCAGCACCACACGGTGGCTGAGGATACAGCTCTCATCAGCCACAACGTGGGTTTGGCGAACTAACTCGAGCCAGGTCCCGAAGTTACCCGTACTGCCATTCCAGAGTGGAGACCAACGTTTACTGGGTGGGGTGGAGACTGGGGGCAGAAACCACACTGCTCCAGAGCAGCAGAGATGGCTACTCAGTGGGGTTTGTACGGAGTTGGTAACAGGAAATTTTCTATTGAAGTGGTTGACAAGTGGGAATCCCTTTGACTTTGGTGATTATAGGCATCAGTCACCAAGTTTTAATCTGGGAAAGGCATTCATGGGTTAGTTGGTGCTCCTGGGCAACGTTCAAGCCTGAACTCAACTCCTGGCTACTGCCCAGGTACCTGTTCTGCAGAAAAGTCTGGATTCCTCAAATCCAATCCAAAGTCACTGCCTGAATTGAGCTTCCTGTGCCAGACACTAAGTCAGATGGTTCCCATCAACACACATAATCGTCGGCGTGCTCTCTCCAGGTGCTGAGAAGGGCGTGGTCGTGCTGTGCCGTGGGGGACGTGAAAGTGAAAGCCCAGGTGAGTGCATAGTTAGTCTTCCTGGACCCGGCCCTTGAACTGGGCCGCTGCTCAATGTGCCTGGGCCACCTCTGCCGCCAGGGCCTTCAGCTCTGCTGCAAGCTTGTCCAGGGCAGCTTTCTTGAAGTAATCTCACTCTCCAGAAATGGTGCTTCCTATTCAGACATTCACAGATCCCACTTCAATCGTGTGTTGGAAGTCCACGGACAGGCCCATGTTCGGCTCCACCCGGTTGGTAGGGATGCTCAGTTTTCTGCACAGCTCCTCCCGGAGGGGCAGTAACACCTGGAAGTCTGGGTCTGGCCCTTGACTAAGATCGTGCCCAAAGCTCCCGATGGTCATCAGCACCACGAACTCCAGGCTGGGGCACTTGGTGTTTATGTGTTCCACCATGGCCACCATGGGGGCAGGCCATGTTTTCTCTCCTCTCCACTGGTGTTAATCTGGTCCATAACCTTTAACCTTTCGGGAGAACCTTTTTTCTGCCACGCACTGTTCACTTTGTCTGCCAGCTTCACAGAATCCACTGTTTCCAGCATGAAGAGATTGGGGACAGCCATCAATTTGTTGACATTTTGTTTCTGTAGATGGCCAATGAAGTGCCATTTGATCTCAGGACACGAAGACAGAATTTTAGGATTTGATGCTTTTTCAAGCAGTTCCTGAACATAGTTCTCCCCGAAAGTGCGCTGCTGGTGACTGTAGGCCTCGATCACCATGTCTGCAGGTTTGGTTTTGCTGACTGCTACTAGCCGGGGCTGGATGGCTGGGAGTTCCCGCGGCTGCCCCGCCACTGCCTGCTGCACGCGCTTGTTCACTGCCCTGAGGGCGAACCCATCCCACAGCTCCGCGACATGCTGCCTTCTCTCCACATCCCCCAGGGACTAACGTCCTGGTATGGTTTTAAGAATAATGTTTACATAAGACAGGCAGTGTAATAGCCAATGCCAAGTAATCTGCAACTGAGAAATTTTTGAATAATTTCACCAAAGAGTTTTAAATCCTACTTAAAACAGTCAAGTGAATAGAGAGATATATACATTCAATTCAGGATCAAATGTTTTAACTATCATTAGCATTCTTTCCAGAGCATTAAGTATATCCAGGAAAATTTTGCTTCATCTTCATAATTTCTGTAATCAGTAGGCAATGTCAGTTGAGCTATCTGAATATTAACCCCACATATAGAAAAGAAAGGGAGAATTTACACCTAAGACTCAGTCATATGTTCATCTTTGTCAACTCTATAATTTTAGACTATTTTATATTCAAAGGACAACATTTGTAAAATAAAGGCAATTTTATTTATGCTTGTAAAAGTATTTTATATATTTTCACCTATATTACTGTTATATAAGCTGTTAATTATGAAGACAGTTATTAAAAAATGAGAAATGGCTTCTGATCCTTTGGCTAATGAACTTAAGTAGAGGCAGATACCTTTTAGTACTAAAGTGATAATATTATTTATTCATTTCTAGACAGTATACTCCTGTTTTGCCAAGCAGTGATAAGATAGTGCATGAGGTTTAGATGTATAGATTATCTATTGTGAAACCCAAGTTGTATTAGATGTGGTTCTATATACAGTAATTTAGAATTATTCCAGCCTATATGGTAGGTAATTCACTCATTCACTCAGCATTCATTAGGCTCTATTACCAGGTTTTAAAAATGTAGTAAGTTGTTAAAAAATGATTATTGACGTCTTTCAAATTATGCAATGGAACTTGACCCAAAGGCAAGTTCTGTCTCCATCTCTTCCTGGCGTATGATCTCTGGTACGCTGCTTAGCCTTACCTCTGTTTTTAATTCTGTAAAATGGGTTAATAGCAACACCTTTTTCATTGAATTAGTGTGAAAAGCAAATGAAATATTTTATGTCAAAATATTTTGTAAAGTGTAATATAGATAAGAAATGTCAGTTATTATCATTATTGTAATTATACTATTATTGGCTCTTTTGTATGATATGTTTGAGTTTACTGGAACATTTTTATGATCTTTCCTTCTTACTTTATTAATCTATAAAAATAATAAAATATTTATACTTCTCAGGTTTTATTTGAGTTTCCAGTTTATGAACTTAAATTTTCAATATGTATTTTAAAAGCAACATCAGCTCTACAATTCCCAATTATTTAACAATTATTGGTATAGTTAGATTTTTGGATTCTAACTTCT
The DNA here is from genome assembly GCF_028021215.1 of Eschrichtius robustus. Lineage (NCBI taxonomy): Eukaryota > Metazoa > Chordata > Mammalia > Artiodactyla > Eschrichtiidae > Eschrichtius > Eschrichtius robustus. Next base: position 22,198,458 of record NC_090831.1, read on the forward strand.
TGAGTATAAGAACAGTGGGTGGAATATGACATACTGAACGTGGTGTTTATAAGATATTATTTGGTTGGAATAAAGATACTGGGAGTAGAGATATGGATGACTAGTTCATGTGTAAGATGGCAAGGATCTGGACCAAGCCGAGCATTGGAAAGCAACAAAATTCAGTGAATTCAAACTAAATTACAAAGGAAAATCTGACAAGCTAAATAATAAGCTTAATGTAGACAGTGAAAGAAAAATGTTAAATTACCATGTAATGCTGATTACCTGGAGAATGGTAATATCAGTGATAGAAAGAGGGCATTTGAAAGGATAAGCCATGTTGAGAAGGAAATATGGCCCAAGAAACTGACTTCTGTTTTGGCCATGCTGGTGTTTGAAGTGTTGTTGATGGAATATTTTGTTGATCATATCTTAAAAGCAGTTTAAAATATGGAAACACAAATCAAAGATGAAGATGTAGTTTTAAGTGTGATGAAATGATAGCAAATAATGATCATGGCTAGTAACAAATGACTTATTTATGTTATGTTATGACTGATGACAAATGACTTATGTTACTTATGTTATGACAAGGGTTATTTTAAATGCTTTCTACATGCTAACTCTAATTTTCACATCAAATAGTATCTCCAATTTGCTGATGAGAAACCTGAGGTACAGAGAGGCTAAATAACTTGCATTATGTTACACAGCTAATAAGTAGCTAAGCCAGAATGAGAATGGATGAGCTCTTCCAGGAAACAAAATAGAAAAAGAAAAACAAAAGATGGAATGAAAGGCAATTCCCATGGGCAGTGGGAAAATGAGAAAGAAGGAAACCAGATTCCAGGAGCAACTAGAAAAGTAGGAAAAGAAGGTCAGCTGAGCCTTGTCACAGAACAAGGCAAGGCAGAGTTTCAAGGAGGAGGGTGTGGTCTACAATGTTAAGTACTTCTGAGAGTTCAAGAGCAATGAACTCCCATCAAAGCCTCTGGATTTGGGAGTGGTGATGAGACAGAAGCTTGGGTAGAGTGCTGGCTTCAGAAGCCAAACTACAGAAGATCAAGGGGATGGATATGAAGAGAGGGAAGTAGTAGGTAAAGAATAATTTTTCATATTTGCCTATGAAAGATTGTGACAGAATGATAGTATAAAGAGACTAAAGGGACAACTGAAGTTTTTAAAATTAGAACTTCATCTGATGCATGAGAATGTTTCAATGTAGTAAAGAAAGAGGCAAAGATGAGGACACATAGTATCTTTTCTAGACCATAACTCCAGGTCAATAAAGGTAGAAAACCTTCGTAAGTGCTCATACACTGATAACACATTTAGGCTTCTTTTTCTTCTTTTTAATTAAAAAAAAAGGTCAGTACGCAAACTCTTGGCACTTTTCAAAAATTCTTAATTTGTTAAAGGATCAGAGGGGGCCTATTAATACAAACACAGTATTCCATGAAATGGGTTTATATATATATATATATATATAGAGGCAAGCAAAGCAAATTTAGTTGAAATGGAATTTTGGGAGAAAACCTCACCCAAAAAGTTGCAAGTTTTATTTTCAAATGCTAATGTTTTTCTTAAATTAAAAATTAGGGGCATTTAATTTGCATATAGAAATACTAAGGTCCAGAATGAAATTTAGGCAGGTAAATTTTAGCTACCCCCAAAAGTACTATGAAAATTATTCAATCATGTAGGACAAATAGCTTTGGTTATATTTTGGCTAGTGAAGGGCCAATTACAAGACAAGGAAATGGACACAAAGCTTAATAACATAAAAAATTCAAGTTCTATCTATGTGGTTGTCAATTTAAAACACCAAATATGGATTTTCCAACTTGAATAATAAAGAATAGAAACACAGTTACTAACACAAACAAAATAATAAAATCAAAATATGTATGAAAAAAGTTATAAATAGAAAAAAAGACATAAAAGTTACTTTTTTGATATACAGAAATATATCAAATGAGCTGTTTGTGAATTGTCATGCACAATGTTTCTGAATTGTCATGCACAATGTTTGTGAATTGTCATGCACAATGGCAAGTAGGGCATTGTTTGTTTACTTTTCTGCATTTAAGGCTGTAACCACATATGTTAAGCAACACATTTTTTTTTTTTTTCTGGAGGCAAAAGAAATCATACACCTATTTGCTATTGTGTCGATTTAAATACTCCTGATGCTAAAATGATTTTTTAGAATGACTTTAAAAAATTATTGCATTTATGACCTAAAATTACAGAAAGTTATGGGACTAGGAGCTCTGGAGACATGAGTTAGCATGGAGACACGTGTCAACCTATACTAAGTTAACCCATACTAAGATACTGTTCACTTTGAAAGGCCTCTCCTCCATTTGTCTTAGAAAGATTAATTAAACTTAATGTTTCTGTACTATTTATCATTCAGCTGAAGCCTTGGTGCACGATACATAGTGCAATGATAGATTGATTTTATAACTGATTCTTCTTCAAATAATACTGTAATGAACCCACACTGCCTTAAATGGCATTAGTCCAGTAGAAGACTTTAACAGTAGCTCAGGAGCCACCTACTATGTTCTCAGAATGAATATTATTGCTATGGACGTTTTGTTAGATAGGATGCATTTTACAATGACATATTAATAGGATGCCATGCAGATTAAGTATTTATAATGCCTCTTTATTGCTTTTTCATGACTTCCAAAGATATAAAAATGATGCCTTACAGCTCCCCGGAGGAGGTTAAAAGAAAATAAGTTATATTATGGAATTAAGAAGGCACACTAATGTAGCACGTTCATTTTCTATAAAAATAACTTATGTCTTGGCCTTGGTTCAGGACTCACCTATCAAAATAAGAAGTATCTCGGAAGTAGCAACTCTGATTATCTTATATGTTTGTGTGGTGGTGATGGGAGAGAGAAGAGGCACGACGGACACAGAAGAAGAGTGGAACTTTGTAGGACAAAGAACTTGCTGCGGAATTATTATATTATCAAGAAAGGAAGGGGGCACAGAAAAAGAAGCTGAGTATGAAGACGGACATCAGTTATAATACAAATTTCTCACAGCTAGCCCTGGGCAGCATGATCCATAACCTTGAACGTTTAGAACTGGCTCCATCAGTAACAGTTTATCAGTGTTAACAAGGGGCATGTCCACACATGGCCTCGTGGCCTCTGAGTTGACTGTTTTTCAGTCGATTGCCTTTTGCTTGGTAACTTTAACCACCATTCTTTTCTCAATCAATTATAGTGACTGTGTAGTGTGTCCAAGTCATGCTCCAGGATAATTAAATGTTTAATGTTGGTGTTTTTTAGCTATGTAGTTTCCTGTGTATATATTTATTAGAAACTATAAAATTAGCTGACTTTGCCTTTGGTGGTACTTATATTTTGATTCTATTAGATTGTATTCAACTTATTGTGGCTGTTTCTATCAGAGGATAGGACATTGATTCCCAGAGTTGATTGTCAGGCATACTGCTTTATCACGGATGAACTTTATCCAGTTTGCTGATTTGGGAATTCTATCTAAAGGCCACAGTTTTATACTGTTATTAGACCAACATTTGCAATTTTGTGGCTCACAATTGTCCATTTATATTATTTTAGAGCTGGAGAGGACCTATGACATAATCTAATTTACCATCATAGTTTTGGACAGAGGATACTGAGGCAAGAAAGTAAGAAGTTATTTTCCCAAGTTTCCTAGCCAACTGCTCTGGTTACCATTTTGTGTTGTCTCTCACTTGGAATTAAGTGTCTGCATTTTGATTTCACACAACTAAGTGACATCATTAAATAATATGACCTAGTATTAAGTGAGAGACATCATCTGGACATTTGTGGGCTAGAGGGCTAATGCACATCCAAAATGAATCACGTTAACTGGCATATACTTGGCAGGGTTGCATATTTTGCCATTTTCCCAGAAATAAGAGTTGATGATAGAGTTCACATACCCTGTTATTCCTTTTATTTCTTACAAGCACTGCTGTCTATAGAATTTAGTCATGCTATTCACACTGGGTTCTTCCTTGGAGGGTTTCAAACATTGATCAGAGGTATTATTACCAGCCCATTGAGCCCAACCGAATCACATAGTTGCTTGCTCACATACACACACCAGTAATTATAGGCCTAGAGAAGACTGGACATTATGCCAGAAGCTCGTTTTAAAGGATATTATCATTCTCAGCCAATTAGCTCAGACTCTATTATATTCAGAATTGCAACTGTTCCAACAAGGATTAAATGTACACTAAGATGCTAATAAATTAAGTCTTCAAAATTAGAGATTTTTTTCTGTTCTGCTTCTACCTCATTTCTGTCCCATTTCATTTTAGTAAGTTTTTAACTTTAGAATTAGTTTGCAGGTATACAAACATGTTCTTCATTTTGTGGAAGGAGTTATGGTCATTTTTTCTCCCTATTTCTTTCTTCTTCTCCTTCTTTCTTAGTACTGATTTTGCTTTGCTTCAACAGTTTCTTACACTTCCCTTGGCTCACTCCAAAACACATTCTTCTTTTAAACCTTTCCCATGATGGAAGCTTTGCTATTTCCACAATCAGTCAGAGAAGATATTTCACTGCATCGTAAGTCTTTGAGTTGGGTACTTCCACAGATATGTCCCAGGATGTCCACTGGGAAGTTTCTTAGGTATCCATCTGTCATGAGTGATAGAGAATTATCTACAATACTTTGTTATTTTGTTTTTTTTTTAGTTTTCAAAATCAATATTTATTATGAAGGTTTTACAGTTGTGTTAATAAATATACATACATAATTCAATTAATATATTAAGCACATAAGATTTCACTAGAATATTTAACTATATGTAAAATAGATGCTCAGAAATCGACAATAAATTCAATTTACATTTCTTGTTCATATCACTAACAGATAGTCTCTTTTACAGTGTCTCTTTGTCCCCTATAGCTATTACTTCGGATGGAAGTGTTTTCAGATACAAAGTTGTCTCTTTTCCCTTACATTTTCCAAGGCGCACAGCAAGCAATGAATAAAAGCTTGTGTATTCCTTCTCTTTCACCAAATTTTAGCCCAGTAATGAAACTGGGTGTGTAGAAATAAAAATTCATCTTTTACATCGCATTTTAGTGTTGAAACAGATGCAATTAGTTCCTGTCCTTCTTCCATTTACATTGAGGGGATTAGAGAAGAAGCTCTTTAAACATTCTGAGATCCTTATGTTGGTTTCTACATGAATTTCAAGTGGTGTTAATAGTATTTTCAGAAAGGGTGCTTTACTTACTAGCTGAGAAGAAAATGAACTCTGTAACCCTTTGGGTATATATGATAAAACAGAGTTGCTAGAAGAATTTTCTATTATTAACCTATCAAACTCTTACAGAATCTACCTATCAATGGGAAATGGGCAATTTTGTTTTCTTTGCCTTTGCCTCAGCAGATACTGTCAATTAAGCTAAATAAACCTCCAGAAGAAGCCATTGTAAAGTTAGCTGCAAACCAAGAGGGATTCAACTATAAAGAAAAAAACATGAAACTCTTTTTATTAAGAATTTGAGCAGAACTTAAATTCTAACCTCAGAGTGAGTAGCTACTGCTAAATCCCTACAGGTTTTATAAACTATATTGAACAGCAGATGAGCAATCCGGGATTCTGGCCACAGAACTGATAAACTCTGAATCCTGGAGCTTTGTTGTGTGTTTTTTCTTTCTTTCTTTACTTAAAAACTAGATAAATTAATACTTTCCCTACTCTTGTTTCACCCATGATTCTCCAAGGAATACTGAGTTACCTTTCCTTAAACAGTTTTGAGACACTCATAAAAGTTCCACATATGAATTATTTGCTTTGCTTTTTTTCCCAAATGGCATAACACATATTGTTTTTTGCTTCTACAGACTGTCAGTTCTTTTGGAATTGAACAGTGCTGCATAAAACAACTACTGCATATTGATTTTTTTCTTTTACATCTATTCAGGCTGATTTTCCATTCTATAGATCAGTGGCTTAGCCATCACACCCTTGTAAAAAGAAGAACTCTTTTTGAGTATCACCCTCCGCAGGGAAATTTTCACTCTAGTGAGCTTTCAGAAGATGTATTGTTACACCCTGCTGAGCCAGAACAGGAGACTATGGATGATTAAATACCAACAGTGTATTGTTTCCATACTAAACACAGAAATTAGCCATTGGCCTCCACCTAATGATTCTATAATCTAATTAGACAGATTGACAACACCTAGAAGGGAAAAGATAAGAATGCACATCAGCGTAGTAAGTTAAAATGGAGAAAGTGGCATGTTAAGATGTTTGAGAATGTAAAATCACCATAACACTAACTTATAATTGAAGCATTGTTTTGCACTTTTCAAAATATTTTTATAGTCACTATCTCATCTATCTTATACTATGATGCCAGCGATTTACTGGACAAGGATATCAGATATATACTTGGGTGTTAGATTATGATGAACAGAGTATGATGCAAATTCTCAGTACTGAACTGTAATGATCCTCTTCCTGTAATTAATTTTTCTCTGAGGACCTCATTCCTCACTTCAACATCTCAGCTATGTGAGCAAAGGGCATTCAGACATTTCCTTCGAGTAAAAGAGACATCATATGCTTGGATTGATGTAAAAACTTCAAAGATGTTTCTACATCTTACGTAGAAGTGAATTCTCTTGGGATCACTTCTTGAGTTACACTACATTCCTTTTTGTGTCCCAGGCTTGAAACTAAACCAGGAGGCAGTCTGGAATTAGGAGCCTCAGAGATCTGCCTTGGGATTCTACTTCATTGCACCTTAGTCTAACTAGTTAGGTCAATTCTATGTATACATAGATTTCTTTTCACAGAACATAGTTTCATTTGAACTGTAATGATCACGTGAAATCTTCTTAGGGCTCTAAGATCTGTGTTTAGATAACTTGGCTATCTAAATGACATACTTGAAAAAAATTACTTCATAGGCCTTCTTGTTCCAAGAAGTTTTGAAACACCTTTAATTCGGTACTTCTTAATAACAAAAGATATCATTTATTGATAAAAAATGTGAAACTGCTGCAAGATATATTTGCTGGCTTCCTCCCAGCAAAACACTGGGGTATATGGCAAGGAAAAAAAAACCATGCTATTATAAAATATCATGCATTCTGTGCGTTGACCTTGAAGCTGTCTTTTTAACCAGCCAGACAGATGTATATAAGATACGCAGACAGGGTATAAGTTACAAGTGTGTGTGTTACACACACAACACATATAACACACAGAGTTAGCAGCAGTGGTGGTGGGGGGGTGAGAGGAAGAGAGGGCAGGTAGAGGAGGAGCACATGATACCACACCTGAGAGATGGTGACTTTATGAGCCGTACGGTTCAACCTCCAGCCAGAGCAGAAACACCTGAGAAGTGATCATTTAGACTCGGATTAAACCTCCAATTCTAGGGAGCTGACTACTCTCCTGGAAGGAAGTAGCACAGTGGTCAAGAAGGGGTTGAATCTCAGCCTTACTATGTACTGATGATGTGAGCTTGGCTAGTTTCTTAACTTTTCTGGACTTAAGCTTCCTTATTTACAAAATAAGAATAATTGTATCTACACCACAGGGTTATTGTAGAGATTAAATCAGATATTATATTTTAAGAGTTTGGCACAGTGACATGAAACTCTCAGTGAATGAATATTGTTATTAGTTAGACAACCCATTCCGTTGTAGGGTAGCTCTGTCATTAAGCTATTTTAAAAAATAAGTCAAAATCTGTCTCTGTATAACTTTCACCCATTTGTGGTTTTCTCCCATCTGGAAAAACCTAGAAGAATTTGATGGAAAACAAGGCTGCTCCTTCTTCCTTTTGGCAGCTATTCAGTGTCTGAAGCACTATGCATTCTCTGTGTTGTAGACTTTGGCATGTAATTCTTCCCCTCTCCCATCCCACTGAGTTGCTAACAGTGTAGACTTTGCTGGCAATATAAAATCAATCCTACTGCTACCACTTCTTCCTGAAAAGGAATCAAAAAGGGAGTCATAAAATAAAACTCAACAAAGAAAATATACATTGTGGAATTGAGAACTTAGTTGTCTTCGATGAGAGTTTATAGATGTTGAACTTTATGGACATAAACCTTACATAGAAGCCTTGTTCACATGTTACCTAACTTAGCCTCATTCCTCATGCCTTATGAGTTATTAAAACGTTAGCTTAAACCCTCCAAACTTGTTTCTCCTTCTGTATTAAAGGTGCCGCAGTCCACTTAGTTGCTCAAGCATGAAACCCAAACAGGCAAACATACATGACTCTTCACTCATCTCATCTGCTCAGACAAGAAGAACACTGATTCCACTGTCCAGATATTTGCCACTTCATTTCCTCTTTCTCCTCCCATGGTTGCTAGAGCTGAGATTCCAAAAGATGGATGCCCAGCACACAGCAGTCTGGCAGCAAAGGACCCGAGGCACTGAGTGCCAGGACCTCACTCTCTTCCTACCTTCTGACCGCCAGCTGCTTCTTCCCTCTCTCTGAGCCCAACTGGGAGCTCTAGGGCAAGGGAGCCCGTTGGTGGAGTCCATACAGGGAACTAGAGGAGGTGGGTTTGGAGTGGAAAATGGAAGAGATCCTGCACATTTCTTAGCTTCTCTTCTGACTCCTGTTTCTCTACAATGCATACTTTATACAGACTCTGGAGTTAACTTTCTGAAAATGCACATTTCATCAGGGTGCTCCTCTACTTATCACCCCTCCATGCCTCCTAAGCACGTTTTATAGTTCCCTTCCACATGAAGCTCCTGGCAGCCTTCCACCTCAACTTCTGTTGCATCTTCCACCTCTGTTGCCTCCTAGGTTTAAGGGCATAACAAACAGCCCAGGGTTTTGCATGTCCCCCAGATTTGGGTTTATACGCTGGGCTCCTACCTGGCACAGCTCCTGGCTCATAGTAAAAGCTCCCATCTGTGCCTGCGGAATGAATGGATGTCTGCACTTTTGCACACAGTACTCCCCGTACCTGGCATGCTTGATAAATTCATAATCTCCCTTCAGGTCTCTGAATCACGCTTCCTCTGTGAAATCTTCCCTGGACTCTCCCCACACCCCCTCCTCCTGCGAGAGACTTATTCCTCTGTTCTCCCTAAGCAGTCTGTACACATCCCTTTTAGTATTTATCTCCAGGTGCCACTTGAAATTGTTCACATGCTTCAGTTACTTTACCAGACTATATGTTCCTTAATGGCAGAGGCTGTCTCATTCATCCACGGGCCCCCAGGACCTGAAAGGATGGCTGATGCATGGTGGGCACACGGCCTGTTTACTGAACAGCATCATCTATGGCATGGGGGGGGGGGGTGTAAACGTATAAAGTAATTTTTTTCTACAGTTACTATTTTCATGCCCCTGGGAAAATCCGTAACTTTTAGTCACTTTTGGCTATCATGTGTCCAGTCTCATTAATGCCTCAGCTTCCTAAACTTGATTTAAATCTCTTTTGCTCCTACCGTCCGCATGGGTTTTCCTGGGACCCTGACAGCTTTGAGGTAGGGGAGGCATGGTCTGCCTCTGGGGCACTGCCTCCTCCTTGACTCTTCAAGGTCTAGTTTTTCCAGTGTGTCATGTGCAGAGAGGAGGGATTCTTTATTTAACTCTGCGATGGCATTCTTTTTTGGCATAGGTTGTGGATGTTTGTCTAGTGAAAGAGAAATGACCACTGAAGTGGCAGGTACCCGGTGGCTGGCTCTCTTATGGAATCGATCTGTGGATTCATCCTAGGGTCAGTGCAATATTTAGCTCAAGCTTGACCTCTTTCATTTCCATGGTGCCCAGCCTGCACTGCCCAGCCTATTGATGTTGGGTTTCCTTGCCCAGCAGGCAGCTCTCTTGAGTGGTACATGGAAGATAGCGGGCTCCAGTGAAGGTCTCTTCCCCACGGTCACTTCGACCACAGAAAACTCGCACAGCCTTGCCATGCCAGATACTTGCCATGTCTTCTCTCTCTCTATCCTGCCATCCCCCCCCCACCCAATTCACTTCTCTTCTCTTCTGACTGGCAAAGGAAGCAAGTCCACTGCCTGAGCAGATGTCTAATGTGGAAACCAAACCACCAACTCCCCTTCCTTTAGGCAACCCCAATTTCAATGAGTGATGCCCTTAGGGCCTCCCCTTCACTTGGATGGAGATGGGGAAAGGGAGCACCCCTCTCTTTCTCATGGGCACCACTGGATTACCTCTTAACACAAACGCTGCATCCCACATAAGAGAGACTACCCTGGAGAGTCTCTTTTCCCCTCTCCAGCTTCTGTTTATACAGACTAGGGTGAGAGTGGGGGGGCTGATTGTGGTGGGGTCATTCCACAGCAGCCTTAAGGGAGGCTGACAGGCCCTCGAGCCAGCTCTGTGAAGAGTACCACTCAACATCCCGTTATAAAATTTGTTGAATAAATGAATGAGCAGGGCTTCCCTGGTGGTGCAGTGGTTAACAATCCGCCTGCCAATGCAGGGGACGCGGGTTCGAGTCTTGGTCCGGGAGGATCCCACAAGCCGCGGAGCAACTAAGCCCGTGCGCCACAACTACTGAGCCTGCGCTCTAGAGCCCGTACTCCGCAACAAGAGAAGCCACTGCAATGAGAAGCCTGCGCACTGCAACAAAGAGTAGCCCCCGCTCGCCGCAACTAGAGAAAGCCCGCGCACAGCAACGAAGACCCAACTCAGCCAAAAATAAATAAATAAATTTATATATATAAAAAAAAGAATGAGCAAATGGATATATCTATCTTGAATAATTCTTAATAGAGGGGAATATTGTTGCTGTGCAATGAGGTGCTAGGTGGATTTTGAAACAGAACAAGATGAGTCAGTGATAGAAATCCAATGGAAAGCCCTGGACTTCTGTCTCAGGGCTCAGTTGCCAGCTTGCCATCTTTGTACAACCTCCCCTTGTCTCAGCACGGTGTATGTTCATAACATTAATTAGTTTTGCTGCTGCACACATCAATAAGAGACCGGGAGAATTACCACCAAAAAAATCGGTCTTGTACTTTTCAGAATTTGCAACGCTGAATAGGGAGGAAAATGTCATTTCTGCCAGAGGCACAGCATCTTGCTCTGCTCTTACGTAAACTCACTGTCAGGTAATCCCAGAAACTGCCTCCACTTGCCTCTGGGCAAAATGTCTCCTTTTCATAGAAAAATGTCATCTTTTCTCTAGGAAATGGCAGGTAGTTATTTTTTTTCCAAAGGAAAAATGACCTTTGCATTTTGTTAAAAAAAAATTCTCAAGGACTCGGCTTTGATGAAAAACACTGAAAACAATTCCATATCTTTTAATTTGTACTTGAGGTTTTACTTTGTAAATTCTGAGATTACACCTGTCACCACCGATGTAGCCTGTAAGCGAATGTCAATGACCAGAAAGTCCTGGCACCTTGTTTTCCAGGAACGTTCCCTGCACACAGGATGGATTCTTGTAAACCCGGCTCTTGGCTCTTGCTGCATCTAACGCCCCCCCCCCCAGCCCACTCCTACCACACATACCGCACACACACACACAAAAACACCACACCGCACAAACACCCCCCCCACATACACACTTTAATCTCATTACTGTAACACTTCAAAGCTTTTATGTGCTAATCCAGGATTACAGTTTTATACAAGTCCATGAGAAACTGCTCTGAAAAAATGCCAGTGCTGCGATATAGTTTGTCTATCACCATGCTTAAAAGTATATTTACATATACACACTACTATATATAGAACAGATAATCAACAAGGACCTACTGTATAGCACAGGGAACTCTACTCAATATTCTGTAATAATCTATACGGGAAAAATATCTGAAAAAGAATGGATATATGTATATGTATAACTGAGTCACTTTGCTGTACACCTGAAACTAACACAACATTGTAAATCACCTATACTCCTATATAAAATAAAAATTAAATTAAAAAAGTATATTAAGTGCTTCATAATAAATTTAGAGATGTGACAATCTAAGTCATTTTTTTTTAATGGCAAAAATTTTCATTCTGTTATGAGAAATAGAAGAAAATATATCCAGTATTCTTTTTTTTTTTCCGGTGAGAAAATAGGAAAGAAAAACAAGAAAGAAGCAAGAGGAGTGAAAATTTCAGGACACAACACTTTAAAACAAAGAGAGAGGGAATACAAAGGTGTTGATACGGAGAAAGACAGTTCTAGGTTATTAATCTTGCTTTCACAAAACAAAGTTCCCACTTCTTTTGTCAATATCTCATATACGTGGTGAAATGTTTTCCGTTTTGACAATAGTTTTCACCATTAAGAAATGCAAAATTCACCTTACAGAGTAGGATTTTCGAACAAAGTAGTAACTCAGATGATGACGCAAGATTTACCGTGTGTGCTCTTGTCAGTTCATGCAAATCCTCAGCTGGAGCATGTGAGAGGCACATAATTACACTGGATACAGGAATAAGGTTTCTGCAGCTGTAGCAGTTTTGATATTTGCAGACTCCAGCACACTCCATCTCTAATTTCACTGGCAGCTTGTAAGAACCAGCAGAATTACACTTATAAACAAAGGTCTGCATGGTAATTTATCTCCTATTGACTTCAGTGACGTCTTCTGGTTTAGAATGCTAAGAGATTCATAATTATGAACTAGATCTAAGACTTAGCTGATGAAACAATGAAAGACATATTTCTTGCCTCTTTTTCTCACATTGCACATATATCTGTAGATGATGATATATATGTGTGTGTATCTATAATCAAACTCTTCACTGAGCATTTACAAGCCTACGTGACAATCTGTAGGAATATGCACCAACACCCTATATAGCTATTTAATTCAGGAAGTATTATCCTCTCAACAGAAACATTTACCTTGCCTTAAACATTTTCCAACTATCTTACCCTCCTTAGACTTTTCTTTTTATTTGTTGTGATTCAGGATTGACATGCTTTTATTTTCAAAGGGGTTATAATATCAAAAAATGAGGACCAGGCTTCCCTGGTGGCGCAGTGGTTGAGAATCTGCCTGCCAATGCAGGGGACACGGGTTCGAGCCCTGGTCTGGGAAGATCCCACATGCCGCGGAGCAACTAGGCCCGTGAGCCACAATTACTGAGACTGCGCGTCTGGAGCCTGTGCTCCACAACAAGAGAGGCCGCGATAGTGAGAGGCCCGCGCACCGCGATGAAGAGCGGCCCCCGCTTGCCGCAACTGGAGAAAGCCCTCGCACAGAAACGAAGACCCAACACAGCTAAAAATTAAATTAATTAATTAACTAATTAAAAAAAAAATGAGGACCCATCATTAAACAAATGAAGATTAAGTTACTGACTTTTCTAAAAGTGTCTAGCAGATGGCTTAGAATCCAATGCATACCTAAAAGACACCCAGCCTAATTGTCAGTGGCATGTGCACACATAAGAAGTTGAAGGTCCTATGTCAGCTGCCAGTCTATCAACAACATAAGGGTCATCAACATGGCACCACGATTCTGAAATTTTTCTGATTATCTCCTTTAAATCAAAAACTATTTAAAGAGGCAAGGGTTGTTTTGTTAAGTGTTCAACGCAGAATCATTTTACTCCCAGGGTCCAAAGGGGGAAAGCCTAAGATGCTCATAGATATTTTCATGTACCTATCATTCCCAGAATGCTAAGGCTTCCTTCAAATTTGTGGAAAAGAGTCTCATAGATATATTAATAATTGCCACTAATTTTGAGTGATCCCATATGTTGTGTCCTATTCTAAGTACTTTAAATGTAAATAATTCGTCTAATGAATTGTTTGGTTAAACTAGACAAAGAAAAGCCTTAGATGATTCTCTAAAGGGAGCATAAATAACCACAGAGGAATCTATGATATTACAGCACATCTCACGCCTCCACAGTAATCCATGTAAGCACATCAGTGCTTCACAGACTGATTCCACTGTGCAATCAACAAGTTGAATATCTGCTGTATACATGGTAGTGAAGTAAGCCTTGGGGATTTGTTAATGATCAAGTCAGACACAGGCCCTGACCTCAGAGAGCTTATAGTCAGGTGGGTCGGGGGAGGGTAGTAAATAATGAGAGATTACAATTCACTTGGGGGAGGGGGTGGATAAAAATAAGCACCTTTTATAAAAAAGCAGGTTGTTTCCTGATGAACCAAAGGCGCAGTTCCATTAGTGAAGGGAGAGAGATTAGCAGGAACTGAATGAATCTGACATTGTCTATGAGAATGCATATGCTAACGCAGACACCAGAGTCTGGTAAATTTCTGTATCTATTTGGATACTTTTTGGTTCATTTATAAGTAAGGGTATTGGTTATCTGGCCTCAGACCTAAAAAGTTAAAATGATAAAAACTTCTTAATTGCATTTAGATAATACCTTTATTTCAAGTGCATCTAAGTTAAGCTGAACACCTTTCCCTAATAAATATGCTGACAACCAACAACCTTCTCCAGGGAGCAGGCATGAAAAATGTTAACCCTATAATCTCCAGTCCATTTCCATTAAACTTAAATAATAAGCGTTCAGATTCTGAAAATGCCAACTTCGTATCCAGTAAGGGTGCTCTAAACAACATCCCTGGTGTTACAACATCTAGCACCATTCTGAGCTCTGCTCTTAGGCTGAGTGGAGGCCTCACCCACTTTCTCCTTTAGCTCCTAGGAGGGCCAGTGAACCTGTACTGCAAATTAATGTAAGGCTTCTGTGCAGAATAACTTACAAATAATAGTGACAAAAGCACATTTAAGTGCATTGACTGTCATGATGTTAATAGGTACAGTGGTCATGAATATTGTAACTCAATTACCATTTGACTTATCCAAATGGATATCAATACTGAAACTAGAAAAAAAAAATTAAAGCAGCAAACTTTGCTACATCTGTGTTAAAATGGGAATGAAGTTCTTAATCCTGGGGCACAGATGAGAACTAGGATAGGACTTGTATAGTAGTTATTCCTTCTCAAGTGAGCTTTTATCTAGACTGTGATTTTACATGAAGATGGCATAAACAGCACTGTATAGGCATTTACAAAGAGAAAAAAGACAGAAATGTGCAAAAAATAGAGGTACTGTAATAGCATTTATTTGGGTTACAAAGGTCTCTTTTTAAAAAACTAAATGAGTTATTGATGAAGCATAGCATAATTTTAAGAACTGGCGCAACAAATTTTTTAATCCTTTCAAGTGGTTTGGTTTGTAGCCAAAATCAAGTATTTTGTCGACTCTGGCATCTGTATCACCTACATATCGTCATGGAAGAAGAACAGTGGATAGAAAGTGTTTAGTGTGGCTCTCACCCTCGCTCTGAGGTGTCCTGTTATTGATCTGAAGGATACATCACTAGCAGTGGGGATGTTAGGTATTTCAACAAAATGAAGCGAGGTTCTGAAACTTAGGTGTGTTTGGAAAGAACCAAGAATAAATATACTGTGACAAGCTACACAAGCACAGTTTATTTCTTCTCTACTGGAGATATTAGTATTGGTCAGCTGGCTAGAAATTCAGTTCCGTTTTCTGGCTTTTATAGAGCACAAGATGTTTTCGGAAGCATCTAAAGCTCATAAACGTCTAAAAAGGCAAAAATGACGTTAATATCAAGGGATCTTTAGAAAATTATCTAACTTGGATTTGACTATGAATATTTTGAAGATCTTTCAAACTGAATTGCTGCAACCACTTCCTTTATTTTTATTAGAAAGACAGAGCTAGAGGCCTGGTGATTTTGCTGCTCATAATCTCTGGATGTGGTATTATGATTCACTATTATTTATTCATAGCACGATAGAGACCTGGAAGGCAAAAACATTATCAACATGTGCCAGGAGATTGTGAGAAGGTAGAATTCCCATGAAAGTCAAAGATAATTTTCTCAGGGCACTTTGAACAAACTCAAGGAAGTCAGAAACAAAGAAGCCATAGGAAGGATACTGCAGTAGATGAAAAGATGACTAGGGACTTTTTTTTTTTTTGCCACTTCTCTCATCAAAATGTGGCGCTTAGTTTCCTTCGCCTTTTATCTGGCCTGACGAGTGACTTGATTTGATAACACTGTGCCAGTTCCAGGCTAGGCCTTGAGAGGCTTGACAGCTTTCCCTTTTGCTCTCTTGGAACCCTAAGCCACCATGTAAACTGGTTCAGCCATGCTGCTGTTGAGACGGCACGGAGACGGAGAGGCTGCACCAGCCCTGAGGAGTCCTACCCATCCCCGCTGAGGCCTCACCTTGCACATCCCAGCCCCGGGGAGCTCCTGATGGTGGCAGCTGCACAACACGCCCAATGTGAGACTGGTGGATGAGAAACACCCAGCCCATCCCAGACAAGAAAGTGGAATCTTGAGCAAACATTTGACTGCGCTTTTAAAACACCGAGTTTTGGCATGGTTTGCAATGCGGCATTAGAAAACTAAACAGATACTTCAAATAATAGAAAGATTACATTAGTTAATTTGCTTCCGGCAATTGACAGAACCGTCTAAGTGGTTTACACGACCTAAGTGTGAACACTTATTTGTGGAGGTGGGTGGTGATGAAGCACCGGCTGATTCACTCGGATGTGTTTATAAGGCAGCCAATCAGTAAGACAGGAGTCACGGGAGAGATCATGGCAGTGTGTGCTCAAAATTCAAAAGGAAGCCTGCCCTGGGTATAAGTTGATTATGAGGTGGGAAAACATGACACAGAAGACACTTCTGAATTACTTCTTGGGCTTTCTCATACATATAGATTTTTCTCAGGAGATGGTTAATTAACAAGTGTAGGATTTCATCAAACTGCTAAGGAGCTAATAACGGTTAGAGAGGACCAAAGAACTCTGTGGTAAGGCAGCGTGGGAAACCACCGGGTAACCATTAAGTGGAAACTCATTACTGAAGGGCCAGCCCTAAGAGGGGCAATAGCTGTCACGTTGAGAGTAGGGCGGTCATCTGTCCACACAGCACTCACGGCCCCAGGTTAATCTTTGCTGTTCCATAGAGAGCTAAAAGGTAACTAAAATGTCAGAAAATGCAATCATGAGATAGAATACCCCAAAGAGTACTAAAATCCCAAAGAATGAGAAATTGCACATAGTTCAATGTCCTAGCCTGATATGAAAGATAAACATAAAGATTAATTAGCTTTGTTCTATTGAGTAGATAGCCATAGACTCTACCCCAAAAGTTAGTCCCCAGGAATATTCATAAACACTTCTTCAAAGAAATTCTGAGCATAGGCTTGTTTGAGAGAGGGTCAGGCTAGGACGGAGAATGTTTGCCAAGCTGTACAGTAAGTGGGAAAGGAGTCTTCTTGCTACTACTACATGCGGTGGTTCTCAAACTTCAGTGGGTGTAAAAATGCAGATTCTAAGACTTGTAGTTCAACATGACAGACTAACATACATGGCTATCCCCTTTAACAAAGACTTTAAAATGAATAAACCCACAGCAACGAAGAGAAGGGGAGAGGAGCCATTTTGACAGAGAGGGGCCCTTATAAAACAAGACAGCTCAAGAGAATTTTAGAATATGGAATGTGGACAAACGCATGATAACTGATGTATCATGGCTTTGGAAGGTATATTCTAGAGCAGGGGTTGGCAAACTATGGCCCATGGAGCAAATCCTGCTGCTGCATGTATCTGTAAATACGATTTTATTGAAGCACAGCCATACTCACTTGTTCACGTGCCATCCTTAGCTGCTTTCATGATGACAGAGTTAAACAGCTGTGACAGAGACCACTTGGCCCACGAAGTCTAAAATATTTACCCCTTGACCCTTTACAGAAAGAATTTCCTGATTCCTGTTCTAGTGTGCTTTTGGAGAAAAGGGAAACATGGACATGGAGGAAAGGGAAACATGGACTCTCCATTGCTTTGCAGAATCGCAGAAAGCCTTGGGATTAGGAAACATTGGGTACCAGTATACAGAGGATCTGCCCTGCTACATCTGCATGCAGAACTCTCACCACCTACCCTAAGTCACAGATGAGGGTGTCTCCCAAAAAAGGACCCTATTTAATAGACTTTCATATTCTGCCCCTGCCTAGTAACCTCAGGTTAAATTTGACCAGTCTTCAAACTCCGCCACAGACACAAAAGTCCCAAGCAACTTTTTCAGTGTTCCACTTTTACATACAGACAATCCAAGATCAAAAGACATCTGAGGGCTACGCTCTAGTAAAATGAGCATCCATGACAAAAGAGGATACGGATACGGATAACAGTGGGCTCTGCTTGGGAGAGACATAATGGAAAGTCCCCAAATGTCAGCCGTACAACCAGCCCAGAGAGGAGAATGAGGACAAAAGATGCCCAGAAAAAGGAGGACCCTCTAAGGACCTAATATGATGGTGCTTTTGGGGAAAAAAAAAGTATCATTTTAAGAAAGAGATTGCCAAAAAAAAAAAAAAAAAAAAAACAAAGTAAAACTCCACAAAGCCCTTTACAGGGAGAAAATGTATTAATGATAGAGCGCTGGGGTCAGTGAACAAATTTACAAAGCCATGATAATGCAAAACCTGTACGAATATTACTAAAAGTAGTTTTAAAACTCAATTGGGAGAATGGGGGAGGGCAAGTGGGGAATAAGGGAGTTAAAGCTTCATTTCTTCTGAGAGGAAGTAAATATAGGTCATGTCTAGAACTGTTAAATTGAGACAACAAGGGCAGGACAGGAGAAATTTTTATGCATTATAAATATTTTGATGTTATTATTATTATTATTTTTTACCGTGTGTGTATTGCTTTGACCATTTTTAAAAGTATATAAATGCACATTCTCAGCACTACTTCAAGAAACTTGGAATCAGCAGGTCTAGGGGCACAGAAATCTGCATCTTTAAAAAGCTCCCCAAGTGATTCTGACAAAGTTAATCTTGTGTCCCTTTTAGAGAAGCTAATAAAGAGGTAGCAACCAGTAAAAGCAATAACATCAATCTGCTCAAATGGAGAAATGCCAGAAGCTAGAGAATGTCAGGGTGTTGGCTTTCCAGTTTCTTGCCATTTTACTAATAAAGTGAATAACTATTAGAAGAGGGCAAATAAAAACTAATGGGAGGTGACTGACCTCATAATTCAACCCATCTATAGGAGAACCTCATGGATAGGTCAACTTTCCTTGCTCTTATATTTGTTGAAAACCATAAGCCTTGATTCAAAAATTAGCCTGGGGAGAAACATGAAACACCATGTAACGAGGGAAGCTTTTTAACGGAAGGATGATAGATAAGTATGTTTTAGACTCTGCAGTTTCTACATAAGCCTTGTTACATCAATCTTGATTTTTAAAATAGTTTAAAGAATGTTATGAGGATCTCTGGTGTCTACAAATGATTGCTGGGATGTGGTGAATCCTTAATAATCAGAAGTCGGAAGGTTTCTGGGCACTATGGTAATTTCTTCTAAGAAAGTGTCTTCTGGAACATTATAGGACCATTGGGGATTGGCTCAATTAGTTGTTAAAAAACAGGTGGGGGGGGACAGTGTCCTCCATTTCTCCTGTCTCCATTGCTTCCTAGAATCAGTGCTGACTGAGAACGGACCACCCTACCCTTGTTTCTATAGTACAGGACCCTAAGTCAACTTTAGTAGAATGGATTTTTCTTTGTGTCCAAACTATTGAAATCTCTTTGCCTAAACTAGAGATAATCTAGAGCCAGAAAAGTTGATTAAAATATTTTCATGATTATTTCAATGTCAAATGACATTGCTCGCCTTTTAAATATCAATGATTTATTGTTTATATCTGTAGTGTCTATTATTTTTGTTAACTCTTGAAGTTCATTTATAGATGAAATCATTACAAAAAAGGAAATTAATTTTGTCCCTAACGTGTACTTGTCTTTTAAATTTCATGCAGAAACTGGAAAGATGTTTTGTTTTTGCTTTAATGGTAAGCTATTGGTCTGATTAGCATCGACTAGGTTATATTGGAAAAGAGGAATTCAGCTAATTCAAATTTCACTTTTTAATTTCTAAGTGTACCCATCCATCCATCCAACCAGCCAACAAGTATTTATTGAGTAACTGCTATTTGCCTGGCACTGTTTTAGGTTCTAGGGATTTACAAGTAAAGAAAACATCAATCATAGAGTAAATCTCTATGCCTAACTGGTTAAAAATTTACATGAGAAAGGTTTTATATATAGGTATTCGTGCATTTATGTTTTCTGTTTGAGGATATATGAATATATACTGTCCCTTGATGCTTGCCACAAGCCTGAAGAGTTCATCTTTATCAGTTATAATTATCGTCTTACTTGATACTTCACATAAACACCCACTGAAGGCAAAATATTAACCTACACTGAGATGGCATATAAATGTTTTCCTCGGTATTTCCCACTACTGCGCTTTTGCACATTGCTGTTTCTTCTTCCTCTATCTTTCTTCACTTGTCCACCCAGCAAACGCCTATTCATCATTCAAAACTCTCAGACATCATCTTCTATGAGGCCTTCCCTAAGCTCTTCTCAATAGAATTGACCCCCCTTTCCTCTGTACTATTTCTGGACTTTGTACATATTTGTATTTGCATTGTTATAAATATTCTCTAACATATCACTCATTATTTCTATACTGTAAGCTTCTTAAGAATAGAAACATTTGTTTCCTCATTTTTGCATCCCAAGTAATTATCAGAATGCATGGCACATATGGGTATTCACTAAATATTTGCTGAACTGAACTGAGAAGCCATTCCCTCTACTATAACTTGTGGAATGCTACAGAAATATGTTTACATTTTACTTTAAATGATATCATGATTAAAAATAAACACAATATTTTTGACTATTTAATAAGCAGTGGATTTCAACATTTTATTTTCTTTTCTGATGAGAGAAATTATCATCCCTAAAAAGCCTAATAAAATTATATAGTTAGAAACACACTTAAAAAAAAATTCTGTTGTGCCCTTGCCCAACTCTCCTGACTTAGTGCCGACATCATGGTTATTACAGACTCATCCTATTCATACTGTGTTACAATTACTTGTTTATATATCCAAAGCCCCTCCTGGATGTAAACTCCTCAAGAGCCTGGCCCTTGTCATATCCACCTTTGTAGTCCTGGTGGACAGCAATGACTGTGAAAGGAAGGAGCCTAACAAGTGTTTGCTGAATGAATAAATAGAAGGATAAATAGGAGACAGTGAACAGAATAAAATCCTAGGTTCTTGCTTTCTATTAGGACCGTTCTGTGATTATCTTAAATGCAGAAAATCTGCTAAATTCTAAATAAAGCTTTGACTTTGTTGTTGAGTAGGCTAACTTAGACTGTGTGAGTGTGGCAAACTAGGAAAATGAGTGAGAAGGAAAAACACCTTATTGTGCAAACCTTTTGATTTTATTTTGTCTTTTAAGTTTACACTGAAAGAAGTCTTTTCTAGTTTTGAAACACAGAATAGTGGATTGGGCAAGAGAAAAAGATAACTGGGTTTTTTATTGTGAGAAGAAATGGGTTTGTTACCTGACCAAGGAGGTGAAAGACTTATATGCTGAGAACTATAAAACATTAATAAGGGAAACTGAAGATTACTCAAAGAAATGGAAAGATATCCCATGCTCTTGGATTGGAAGGATTAATATTGTTAAAATGGCTATACTATCCAAAGCAATCTACAGATTTATTACAATCCCTATCAAATTACCCATAACATTTTTCACAGAACTAGAACAAATAATCCTAAAATTCATATGGAACCATAAAAGACCCAGAATTGCCAAAGCAATCCTGAAGAAAAAGAAGAAAGCAGGAGGCCTAACCCTCCCAGACTTCAGACAATACTACAAAGCTACAGTAATCAAAACAGCATGGTACTGGCACAAAAATAGACATATGACTCAATGGAACAGAATAGAGAGTACAGAAATAAACCCACACACCTACAGTCAATTAATCTTCAACAAAGGAGGCAAGAGTATACAATGGGAAAAAGACAGTCTCTTCAGCAAGTGGTGCTGGGAAAGTTGGACAGCCACGTGTAAACCAATGAAGTTAGAACACACCCTCTCACCATGCACAAAAATAAACTCAAAATGGCTTAACAACTTAAATAGAAGACACGACACCATAAAAC
Organism: Eschrichtius robustus; assembly: GCF_028021215.1. Classification (NCBI taxonomy): domain Eukaryota; kingdom Metazoa; phylum Chordata; class Mammalia; order Artiodactyla; family Eschrichtiidae; genus Eschrichtius; species Eschrichtius robustus. The sequence goes on from NC_090831.1 coordinate 22,220,465, forward strand.
TCCTAGAAGAGATCATAGGCAAAACATTCTCTGACATAAATTGTTAGGTCAGTCTCCCAAGGCAATAGAAATAAAAACAAAAATAAACAAATGGGACCTAATTAAACTTACAAGCTTTTGCACAGCAAAGGAAACCATAAACAAAACAAAGACAACCTACAGAATGGGAGAAAATATTTGCAACCAAAGCGACTGACAAGTGTTTAATTTCATACAGCTCATACAACTCAACAACAAAAAAACAAACAATCCAATCAAAAAATGAGCAGAAGACCTAAAGAGACATTCTCCAAAGAAGACATACAGATAGCCAAAGAGGCACATGAAAAGATACTCAACATTGCTAATTATTAGAGAAATGCAAATCAAAACTACAATGAGGTACCACCTCACACAGGTCAGAATGGCCATCATTAAAAACTCTACAAATAACAAATGCTGGAGAGGGTATGGAGAAAAGGAGACCCTCCTACTGTTGGTGGGAATGTAAGTTGGTGCAATCACTGTGGACAACTGTATGGAGGTTCCTCAGAAAACTAAAAACAGAATTACCATATGATCCAGCAATCCCACTCCTGGGCATATATCCAGACAAAACTATAATTCAACAAGATACATGCACCCCTCTGTTGACAGCAGCACTATTCACAATAGCCAAGACATGGAAACAACCTAAATGTCCATCGACAGATGAATGGATAAAGAAGATGTGGTATATATATACACAATGGAATACTACTCAGCTATAAAAAAGAACGAAATAATGCCATTTCCAGCAACATGGATGCAACTAGAGATCATCATACTAAGTGAAGTAAGTCAGAAAGAGAAAGACACATACCATATGATATCACTTATATGTGGAATCTAAAATATGACACAAATGAACCTATCTATGAAACAGAATCACGGACATAAAGAACAGACTTGTGGTTGCCAAGGGGGCAGGGGGTTGGGGGAGGGATGCAGTGGGAGGTTGGGGTTAGCAGATGTGAGCTATTATATATAGAATGGATAAACAACAAGGTCCTACTGTATAACACAGAGAACTATATTCAGTATCCTATGATAAACCATAATGGGAAAGAATATAAAAAAAGAATATATATATATATATATATATATATATATATATATATATATATATATATATATATATATATATATGTATGTATAATGGAATCACTTTGCTGTACAGCAGAAATTAACACAGCATTGTAAATCAACTATACTTCAATAAAAAAAGTATTGATGCAAGAAGAAAAGAAATAGGTTTGTTAAATATTTCACTGAAGTTCAAAAGCATTGGGGATCCTTTTCCTTCTACTAAGTCAGTATTAAATCCACAATTTCCTCGTATTCTAATTGTAGGTGATAGGATGATCTTTAATTGAGTCATTTGATGTTTTTTGTGATTTTTGGCAACATGAAAGTGTGGTTGCCTAGTAAAATCTCACCAGATGAACAGCAGAATTAGATACTCTCTAACTTGCAGAAAATTATGTACACGTGATTTTTACAACAGTAGCATTTGAAAAATGTGGTTAGTTAGTTTTGAAACTCTACTCAACTTTCAAGGAAATGTAACATCTATTAAATATATTATTACTCACTAGTGACTGGCAGTGACAAATATACTCATTAGGTGACCTTGAAAAGATGTTCTTTCTATAGGAACCATTTAATAAACAGTCACTTTTAAAATGAAAAATGTCAGATGAAGGTCTCAATTTTATGTTGTTTCTTCATACACAAACCACTTTAAAAACCACGTAATAACAATTTGTAAATGTATGGAGCGTACAAATGGCATAATTTTTCCTCAAAAGTAATTCTCTAATTTCTGTATCTTCTAGGACCCATTGACTTTAGTAAGTTAACATCATAAATTATATCAATGTTGGGAAAAGTGTGAAATGGTGATATATAGTTATTACACTTTGTAATTTTCTAAGGCATTTCAAAAACAATACTCCAAAATTCTTAAATCAGTATTTGATTATTATTTAAATCAGATCAAATTTGATTTCTTCTTTATTTTCCAGACAAGGAAAATAGTATTTATAAATTATGGGACTAATTCCAAGTCATGGACCAGGTAGGAGAATTTAAATTCAGACTACAAAATCAGACTTAGTTCATTACTTTTTTCTCTGTCTCTGTGCACCTTTCATATTTTATATTTTCTTGCCCTTAACAATTTGCCTCTGCATTTCCATGTTAAATGAATTTTGATTATAATTTGACAGATATCCAAGTAACTGCATATGAAAATTCATTCATAAGGACTAGAGAAAAAAACCTTATACATCAAAACATTGTATGGGGATATATAAAGATGAATACCATTAACATTTTTTCTACGAGATGAGCGTGCATATTTAAATATAACTAACCCGGGCAATTCAGCATGAGACTACTATAAGATTAATACGGATTTTAAAAATATCAATAGCTGAACATAAGCAAGAAAAGTATGAAATGTTAATCACATCCCTGAGAAGGGACTCCAGAAATAAATTAGAAAAGTGTCAATCTCAAGGGTCCACTGAATCCAGCAAATAGAAGGGGCAGTCAGAAAAATGAGACAAAAATGGTATTTAAAGTTGTTTCCAGAAATACTTCAATTTGATTATTATTAAATTTAGGGGAGACATAATCTGTGGTCGTCCTAAAGTGAAGTGACCTTTGACCTTCAAATTAAAAACACAGAAAGAAGCTCCTCATATTTGCCTTAGGAAAAAAGTTGCAAAACAATTTTCTAAAGTATTAAGGAACTTACCCGTTTCCATTTTTCCGTCCTGTGCTGCAGGCCCATCGGGAATCACGCTTTTCACCTGCAGAAACTCATCAGGCTCATCTCCACCAATGATGGTAAATCCAAACCCCATGTTGCTCTTTTTCAGTGTGGTGCTGAGAAATGTTCCCTTCAGCTGGGATGCATCCCGGGTAAAGAGTGGTTTTTCTACATTGGCCGATAGAAGTTAAAAAAGAAAAAGCACAGTTAAGGCATGTTCTTACATGGGGAAAAGCCAGCCACTGAGCAGCGATCCCGGGGTAACTGTGGGGTTAATTACAGTAAATGCAAGCAGGCGTGACTTCAGGATCGCACCTCTAAGCACTTTCCACAAACGCAGAGCAGTCCCAAGCGTGCAGGGAAAGGTGAAAGAGCCTGCATGGTTTCGAGAGAGATTTTTTTGCCATCATTGTTTCCATTCACTAAATTCACCTTCTTGTGCTTAAAAAGGGCTGAATCAACAGGTAAAGATAAAGCGGAGCCTAAAATCATCCAGACACATCTGGATGCATTTCTCTTGCTCTGAAAAGGTCCAGGTAGGAGGTATGTGTGAGTGGCCGGTGCTGCCCCAAACCTTGAAGGGACAGGACCAGAAAACCGAAATGGACTATGTTGTTGCCAAAAAAATAGGCGCAGTGGAATATTAGCACCTCTTCAAACGTCTAAATTGTTTAGAAAGCGTGCCTGGATGTGTGACTGAGTTAGCTTTTGCTTATATTATGAGATGCTATAAAGATAACCAGATAAATCCATTTCTACTGACCTGAGAGTGTTTAGTGTACTCTAAAATGTGAGCAAGAGGCAAGCCAATATCTCTAGATATAATTATGAATGTAAAGGTAACATATTTTGTAATAATATGTTGACATGTTCAAATCATATACCTAGATAATCTGAATAGAACTTGAACCCACTCATAGAGGTTTAACTAGTAATTTGTTATTTAACATGCTTTTTCAGCTATGATCGGTAATAAGTATATTCCTATATATATTAAATGTTTTAAAAATAATAGTCATACTAGGAATTAGAATTAATATCTGCTTTAAATGTTATCACTGTCAAGTATTTTATATATATATTTTTAGTTGTTCCATTTTGGGTGATATGATTTGATATTTAAAACAGCCAAACTGTACACAGTGACTTAGTTAAGTATTCTGTTTGCTGTTGTTCCATTTTAGGTGACGTGTAATGGACAAACTATAAAGTCATGAGTCATTATATTGGAATTTTACTTTGTCTATTTACATATCTCATATATCTTTGTGAAGAAGACAGAGCACTTCTTTAAAATATAAATAAAAAACACACATAATCTTGTCACCTCCGTTCCCTTTATGAAAGTAAAGTTTACAATTTGGAGAGAAGTTCCAACGGTGAGACCTTTACATTCATCCTTATTGTGCTGTAGTGATATGGCGTGAAATCAACCGTAGGCATATCTAGACTTCCCGACTACCAGAGCCTCCTTCGTGCTTCCACGTGTGAGTGAGAGCCCACTAAGATGTGAAAAGCGTGTGCGGCATCTCATTCCCGTATGTGGCTCCAGGGTGAAGTGAGGTGCAGCAAGCAACCCAGGACATACCGATGCACCCGGGCCTCCAGGCCAGGTGGCGCCCATAGTAAGACAGGTCACTCACGCTGCGTGACCGCTCCCGGGCAGCGCGGGGGCAGGCGGGTTTGGGCCTAGGTACTGTCGATGAGGAGCTGTCTACTGTCACAGAGGAGAACAAGCCTCATTCGTGTGCTTGGTCATTTGAGGACAAACTTATGAGTCTCTATGGATCTCTGCAGTTTACGGTACCACCGTCATACCCGTTCAGCTCTACCTGGCAACGTGCTGTAAATTCCTATAAGGTGCTACCCGAGGCGTTACCTTCACTCGTGAATGCTAAATGCATGAATTTAGAGACAGAGCAAACACCCAGCTGAAGCTAATTGAGGGGTCTGGGGAAAGCAAATCAATTATATGAAATGGTCCAAGCTAAAGGCCTATTTGGAGAGCAGGCAGTTCAATAGACAGTCTTTCTCTTTGAAACACTGCGTGTTGACAGGTACTAACCTCGGAAGCCTGGGGCCTGCAGGGGCTTTGTTCCAAGTTCTGTGTGGGGCATGTTATGCTGCTGTAGCTTCCTTTTTGCTTCCAGGACAGGGTTTTCAAACTGTGTTCTTCTATTTATGTGGCTGAAAAATAAAATTTCAAATTAGGATAACAGTGGGGCAAAGTCATTTAAAAGAACATAGGAATAGCTCTAGCTGAATGTCCCACCAGCACGCAGTCAGGCCTCTGCTGGGGCTGGCCTGTGTACGGTGCGCATTTCTGGGATAAGAACAGAGCTCTCAATGGCTCTATCATATGGTATTGTATTTAAGTTATGCATGATTCGGCCAAAAGAACTAGAATGTGAACTTGCTTTCTGGTCTACTGTGTTAGTTTGAGACGAGTTTGGTGCATTCAAATAAATGGCCAACAAATGAAATTTATACCAAATGGTGCTTAAGAAAGAAGTATTTGTAAAGTATTTCTAAGCTTTGTAAAGTCCCAATAGCCAACAGGATAAGTATAAGGTCAATTCACTAATTGCTTTACTCTTAGAGCGACTGAAGTCCACACATTTTAGAATCAGACAGACTTGGATTAAAGGACTGTGCGGAAACACTCCTAAGGATATTTAGGAGTTGTGGGATACCTGTAGGATGATTGATAGTGAGATCAGTCAAAAGCAGAGTATTTACATTCCCCCTGGTGAGACAATAAACTTCTAGATATCAGACACAGAGCATCTTTAAGCAAGTGTGGATCAGCTAAACCAAGGGCTTAGGGTTTAAGAATTCCTTATAGTATTCTTACAGGGTGATGCATTCTTGTATAAAGTTTAGAGTTCCTTGTCCATGGAGAGGGTGGGAACCACAGCCCTGCCTAGCAGCAGTGTCAAGTAGTATTATACTGCAGTCGTCTTATCGTGTTTCTGACAATCGCTTTTCTGTCTCACCAGGAATTATCTGACTTATACTAACAGAAAATTGGTTGTTGAGATTTTGTTTCTTTTACCTCCTTCCTTTTCTTACGTGTATTTATAGACCTAAAATAAGAGGATTGTGTGTGCGCGTGTGCACATTAAGTATGTGTACACTTGTCAGTGTGAAATCATACATTGAAAAGAGAAGGTATGTAGGTAAAGGATGAATTTTAGAGACAGATGTGGTCAATTCCCAGCGTTTTCACTTCTAGGCATGTGATTTAGAGCAAGTCATTTGACCTCTTGTGTGTCAGTCTCATGACCTTTAAAATGGGGAGAATTAGAATTCAAGACTGTTGCCATGAGACTTGACTGAGGAAATTTATATGTAGTACCTGGCACAGAGTTAAGTACTGAGTAATTGTTCATTCCTCTTCTAAGCCCTCTCTCCTCTTCATGCTCTCATACAATAATCCTATTTTTGTTTGTACAAAGAACCAAAATCAGGTACATGCCACCCCTCTAGTGTCTCTTACTAAACTCCTTTGAAATCTTCCTATTACCTAAAGAAACATTATTCCTGACTCTGCCCTTACTCATCTCCATATCTTCTCCTTTGGCTGCATCACCACATGCACCTTTTGCTTTGGATACACTCGGAGCCACTCAAATCAGCAACACCCTATCAAGCCTCTTCTCTTTTCCCGTGAGACTCAGAGCATTAGTGGTGTAGCAGCTGAAGCTAGACAGCCTGGGTTTGAGATGGCATCTTAGGCAAATTACTAAACTCTCTGAGCATCAATATTCTCATCTGTAAAATGGGGACATTAATATCTACTTCTTGGAGTTGCTGTGAAGATAAGAGAAATAATGTTTGCAAAGTACAGATATACAGGGAGGACCCCGCAATTGTAAGGTATAGTTGTTCTTTATTTTCAAAGTATAGTTATTCTCTATTACTATTATTTATAAGTGCTGTTGCTGTTATTGTCATTATTATTACAATGTATTTTCCATCTGTTCCATAACTCCTTCTCCAACCTCACCCAGCAACATTCTCTGCCTGTGTCGTGCTCCTCCCCTTGGCTGTCATAAAACCTTCAACAGACTTCTGTCATCACAGTTTATTTATTTTCTTACACCCTGCCTCATAGTCAAGAGAAACTGAGGCCCTTTTAAAGAACAACAACAAGGAAAAGTAAACAAAATCCAGGGTGAAGTTAGTTGAGTCTAGGTGGAAGATCAATAGACAAAATTAATAATGTAGGATCCTATTTGTTTACTAGAGTTATGTTGCAAATTAGCTTTGAGCTTTCAAGCTGCTAATTCAGCAAGAAAGAGAAACCAGTTATATTCTTCACAGTATTTAAGATAAACTCAAGACAGTTGTTCTGAAGGACATATTATTCCTGTTACTGACTCTCTTGAGATCATTCTTTCCAGGTCTTGGATAAAGCTGTTTCTGTGATGTAGTATACAACATCCTAAATGATAATGACACAATAATGAATTTAGTAACCTTATCATACTGTGTTTTATAATTGATTTTCATGTTTATTTCCTTCTCTAGACTGTGCACACCTGTATACAGGATCCATGTGTTATTCAACTTTGTATACTAAGCACTGGACATAGTGAGAGATAATATTTTTTTTGTTAAATGATGAATATGTGTTTTAAAACTTTTGTCTGCAAATATATTTACTAATTTTGAGAAATCAGAAACAGTTCTGAGGTGTACCGAAGTATCAGCTTTCTTCATTTCCTATCTGTTCTGTTTCTGTTTTTCTAGGTCGTTGTTCATCATATACATAACTTTATCCTTAGAAAATACATTACAAGAACCTTCTGGGGTAGATTTACTATACAGTTGGGTTCCTCCAACTTGCTACCTGCATATAATTACTTCCTTAGAAAAGTCATAGCCACTTGCTTTATGGAAACTATGTTGAAAAGATTCCATTCACCATCAAAGTGAAGTTCTACATTTCACAGAGAATGAAAATACCAATGAACTCGCCTGGTATGACTTGTACCTGACAAAGAGTGGAAGCTGGGATGGCTTTAGTGTCCTGAGCTAATTGCTACAGAACATTTGCATTGTCACAAATAAAGTCATTCATTTAGAATTTAAAATGCTCCCAAGCTTTAAAAGACCTATTACAAAGAAATATGATTGTTGCTAAATAGACAAGCCTTGTCTTCCTTGTGCTTCCAATAAGAATAGTTTGAAGTCCTTTTAGCAAGGATTTGGGGGACTTACAATGTGTAAAAGGAAGTGAATGACAAATGTCATCCTCCTCCTCATTGTTTAGGCTCTGTGAGAGAATTATTAGCTAGTTCATCCTGCTCTGTACTGAACAGGAGCCTGGGAAGCTACCAAGAGTTCTTATTCTTTAGTTAAATCTAGTTTATTATCATATTTTAGTAATAGAATTTTTAGGTGTTAAGCGCTAAGGGGATAAGAGACATATTCTGAGGAGGGTAGATCCCAACAACCCCATTTCCTCTTACAAAAAAGAAAGACTACTGATATGAGATCCTTCCATGTGGGAATGGCAAAGGGAACAGGATATTCAAGGATGACATTCCATCACCTTCTCTCTTTGCCAGTACAGTCACTCATTTGCAGCTTAATTCCTCCCTCCCCTTTTCATTATGGAATGGAATGGAAACTTAAGATAAGTTTGTATGTGGCAGTACTTTGTAGTTCTGGATGAACCTGAAGAACTTAAAAAGCAAACAACAGGGCTTCCCTGGTGGCGCAGTGGTTGAGAATCTGCCTGCCAATGCAGGGGACACGGGTTCGAGCCCTGGTCTGGGAGGATCCCACATCCGCGGAGCAACTAGGCCAACTAAGCCCGTGAGCTACAATTACTGAGCCTGCGCGTCTGGAGCCTGTGCTCCGCAACAAGAGAGGCCGCGATAGTGAGAGGCCCGCGCACCGCGATGAAGAGTGGCCCCCGCTTGCCACAACTGGGGAGAGCCCTCGCACAGAAACGAAGACCCAACACAGCCATAAATAAATAAATAAATAAAATTAAAAAAAAAAAAAAAGCAAACAACAACGGAAAGGACTCAGGCCCACCCTAACTCAACTAAGCCACAATCTCCAAATGGGGTACGGGCGTTGACATTTTTAAAAAAAAAAATCTTCCCAGATAACTATATAGTGCAGCGAGGGTTGCAATCCCCTAAGTTAGAAGCTGAGAAGGTGTGAGAAGGTAGTTGAATAAGGACTTTCTTGCCTTATTCAACTGGAAGTCTCTTTTTCTGTGTAGGGCCCTGGGGAATACTAGGAAATGCTCTTTTGCTCTAGAAGAGAGGACACATGCCAACAAAAGGGTGAGACATGCACAGAAGGAAGGAAATCTTTGCAGCTGATGGATGATATGCTGCCAAAGGTAGTCCCAGCTCAGAGTCCTGTGTGACTGCCACCTCCTTCACCGTGGGGAAGCAATGGAAGAAACAGGGGGAAAGTCGTACACCCTGAGCCCATCAGTACACACAGGACAGGTCTGCTGGGTGATGAAGGCCATCATCTGACCCTCACTACCAGTGCTCCCTCCATATTGCAGCTTGTTAACTCTCCACCTTGCTTCTCCTGGGTTTTTGGAGAGGGGCACTTTTAGCGCATAGTCACAAATGACACCTTTTGTACCCACTGGTCACTATCACATCACCTTGACGTCAGTTGACAGGTTAGAAATGGATCTTTGGCTCAGTGTGAGAGACGAAGAAAGCAACTTTCGAGTGGAGATTGTACCACGAGTAAAATATTTCCAAGATGATCAAGGTGGCTACACTAATTACTCCAATGCATGAGGTAGCCAGTGCTCAATAAATATTTGTTGAATAAATGCCTGGAGGGAGGCAGGCATGTATGAAAGGTCATAGATCTCGCTGTTTTCCAGTTTAACTCTCCCATAAAATATATGTTGTGACAGAACTTATGGTGAAGCCAACTTATGTGCTATAACCAATCTGCATTTGGGTAATGATCCATGGAATCCTTCAAAACAGAGAATCTTTCAAGACTTTCTCGTGATAGTGAAAAAGTCATCCCACTTCTGTGATGAAAGATTTGGGTCTGCTGTCTTGTGTTACAACAGAAATGTGCTCAAATGGCAAAGCACTACATTAGGGACAAAATATGGGAGCACCAGGAGGCAGCTCCTCAGCACTGGGTTTGGGAAGGTTGGCTTGGGGTTTGGGGTTGCAGCTCAGTATGTCATCCCTTCTATGCAAACCTGCTCCTTTTGGGGCTTCCCAAAATCTATTTTACTGGGAGCATTTTTTTTTTTTTAAGAGAGAATAATTCCTGAATGGAATCACAGTATGAATTTCCAGGTTGCTTGGAATTCCATAGGTTTTCCTTGACCCTAATTCTGACTCCCATACTTCTGGATGGTCAGGAAAGTGTATGTTGCCTCCTCACATCTGAACCCCTAAACTGTAGCTACACTGGTAGCCAAACACACACACTGCTCCCTCCCTGTCTGTATTTTTATTCATTTAAATACAAGCTTTGAGAAGACCCCATAAAGTTTTCTCTACTATCCACTTGAGATAGATGGAATAAAATCTTCCTCTTGCTTCAGAAGCTAAGAGAAGGTAATAACTCTACAGGGATCTCCTGGGGCCAACCCTCTCGATAGAAGGCAGGACACTGTGTTAAGAGCTTGGTCACTGCAGTCACATTGCTGGCATTCACATCCAAGCCCCACCACATCCTAGGCATATGATCTTTCGCACATTATTTACCCTCCCTGTGCTTCAAAATTTTTCATCTATAAAGCTGGGATAAAAGTAAGACCACCTCATAAAACTGTTGTGCATATTAAATAAATTAAAATGAGTAAATCACTTAAGACCAGTGCCTGGATGTAAGTACTCAATAGATGCTACTGTGATTCATCAGATATTTGTTTCTCAAATGGTCTTTGCTAGGCACTTTGGTAGTGGGCGCAGGTAGGGGCAAAGATCAATCAGACACACAGTCTAGCAGGGGAGATAAAACAGAAACAAAAAGAACTATAAAATAGGCTTTCCATAATATGATGTATGCCTTAGGGTGCTTTGAAAATCTAGATTAAAGACTAATGTTTTAAATATACTTTATTTAAAAAAAAATGAGCTTTGGATAAATGGAAGAATTAAATCTATTTTACTTGGAGCATTTTTTAAAAACAGACTAATTGAATCCCACCTCTTGAAAGATTTCTTCCCAATTCTAACACTTAAGTGATAACTTCCTTTCTATAAATGTCCATTCATTATTCCCTACTGTACCTGAGGGAAATGTGAATTTGCTTTATGAATGTGGGTGGGAAGATTGAGTCATGTGTTACTTTCTCTTGCTCTTTCTGGACATGGGGGTGTCTGATCTGGGGACATAGTGTCCAAGTGGGAGGTGGAATCACGGCCAACTGAGAAGAGTATTTTTATATTTGTGCTGAAACTCTCATAGCTAAGGAGTCTGTCCTCCATTCCCCACCGGGCAGAGCTTCCCAAATGTGGATATATTTTCAGATAAATGAGCTCTCTTCCCTTCCCTAGTAGTAGTGGCAAGTTATTTAGCTGGCATTGATTTGTAATGTGTATTTTATGTGTATCTTATCTATAAGGGGGATTCATCGCTTAGCCATTACTATTTACCAATTACTTGGAAAACTTGATATTTTACTCTCAGCAGAAATGACACTGTGCACTGTCAATCGTGCCGTGAAGCCCCCAGGACCTGCAAGATGCACAGACTCATTTTTAAAAATTTCAGAGCCAGTAGGCATGCATTTAAAAATGTTTTTTATCCATCCCTTCCCTCTCTTAAATTTTATTGCTGGGTGCAGGAGGAGGTTATTGTTATCAAAGGTAACAATAGATTGAGCAAAAGTGGTGAGTCATAAACTTAGAGGGAGAATAGAGCTTAGCTAGAAGGAGACCACAAGACTACACTATTGCAACATCTTTCAGTGTTAAGAGACAAGACTAGATCAATTCTCCTCCACTGGTGTCTGCCAACCCTGACTCACTGGCTTTAGTCCTTTAAGTCTCATGTACACTTTCATGAATGTATCAGTGCGCTAGGCACTGGGAACACGAAAATGAATACAGCACAACCCCTTCACCAAGGGGGCCCGTACTCCAACGGGGCAGACACCCAAGTTGGGTGACCAACCACCCCAGGTTTGTCTAGGACTAAATCGTTTCCCAGGGTGCAGGACTTCCTTTTCTAAAACCTGGACTGTCCTGGGTAAATTGGGCTGAGTTGGTCCCTCTATAAGTGGTCAGAAAATTTGTATGCACAAAGTGGAGACTCCAAAGAAGAAAAGACAACTTAGTCTGATGGTTCAGGGAAGCCTCACAAAGGAAGTGACACTTAAGCAGATTCTAAGAGGATAGATGTATTTTGCCAGATGGAGAAGGAGGCATTTTAGGAAGAGAATAGTGGATTCAAAGGTGTTTGGGAATATCCATCCTGCTTAGCCAGAGTATGGGGCTCGTGAATACACACATGCGTATGTTTGCGTGTGGGTGGTTCCGTGAGAGCGGGAGGCATGGGGGAGAGGATGAGCTTCAAGACGAGGAGGATACTTCCAAGCCATGGGATAAGGTTTTGTTTTGTTTCAAGTTTCCCTACTTCCATTATGGCTTTAGTCTAATGGCTGGCCATAACTTGGAAAGTCTCCATCCTGGAGGATGTGCCTTATTCCTGAACTTGGGGGGATTACAGAATGAGTTTTGCCATATTAACCACATAGGAAAAGTTGCAGTGCTCCCTAGAATTCCCAGTCATTTCAGCATCATTTAGTCGTTACCTCCAATGTACTGGTTATTGTACTCACCTGGTGTTATGAGGATGGACAAGATGCTCTCTCACTGTGAAGAATCACATTACCCAGGGAACTAGACCTTATAAAGTGCTGGGAAGGGTGAGAATGATCTGACTTGTAATATACTGTATGTTGAACTGGATTGCAATTTATTAATAACTTAGGTATGAGTTGTTAAAATGTGAAGTCGCAATATACCCTAAGTCTACTGAACTCCAAAAAATACGATTAAGTATTAAAAACCTGTGCATACACATCACTCATATATAATGTTAGACGTACACAGCCATGGGTACAGGAATACTTTGGGCCTGACATCAAGGTGAGTCAGAGAATGACCAAGGACACTCGGAACAGTGAGGAATCGTGAAGGCGACATCACTAATGTCTAGGATTATCCAGGAAGGAGGGAGTCAGGGAAGGAGTGCCAGTGAGGGGAGATGGACACGATTGGGAACAAGGCTGTGAGATTTTGAAAGTCAACATGATAGGAAGATAATTCCAACTTTATATAATAGCAAACCTCCCCAGGTTTCCAAGTCTAATATTCAGAGTGAGAAAAAGATTAAAAAAATATTATTCTTGACTACTGAGTCTTTAACACTGTTAAGACCAGAGAAAAATAAAACACATAGCTATTCCTTTCATATGTTAGAAAGTAATGCAGAAGAATTAGAAAACAAAGCAAAATTAAAAGTACTTTTGATGAGTCTTAGGGAGAAAAAGATCTTTTGCCGGATACCTAGAATCTGCAGAGAACCTTTCAATACCTTGCCATTAATAAGTGGCCGTGGGCCCTGACTGGGCAGGAGCCTGTCATTCTGAGAAGATAAGGACCCTGGGAAGATAAGAAAGGCATGGAAGAGAAGTCGTGGGAAGAGAGGATAAAGGTTCAGCAGAACCAAGAGCAAAGAAAGGTGGCAGTAAGTTGCTTCATTGTTGTTTTTAATAGATTGCTTTTTGGGGAAAACTACCGTTGCAGAGTTTTATATAATTAACACACGATGTCTAAAATTATGCCATTACGAGAAGAGCAAAGTTCTGAGATGATAGTTTCATGTTTCTGTAACAGGGGATGTATTTTTATGTAACTTGTTTGTTCCTTTGCACAATACACATGCAGGGTTGGTGAATTTAGGCTCCCGTGTTGGCCGAGCTTGTATTTTCCATTCTAAAGCTGCAAATAAAGAAGATGAAAGGTGTGATGTTGGATATTTCACGAGAACGTTCCATCTTGCATGGTTTTAAAGTTACTTAGTTGCTGTTCAGATTTAAATTCTGTTTAACAGATGCCACATTTGTGGAAAGAAATAGTTGTTTGATAAATGAATGTCAGCCTTGTAAATAAAAGACAGAATAATGGGAGAACGGTGGGTAGTAGCGAGAGATGGGAACTAATATTAATTGAGTAAATACTATATGCCAAACCCTCAGGTAAATATGTTCCTTGCTTTTAATTCAGTGGCTCCTCAGAGAGGGTAAACAATTTTCTTCAGTTCTCACAGTAAGAAGCAGATACGTGAATCAAACCCACCTCTGTGTAGTGCCAACTCCAACAACATTGATTTAGGTGGTTCTGACACAAATATACATTTACTTTTCAATGATACTCCTTATGTATATGTAGGCTTGGGCTATCTTTAGTAATCTGTGACTACTTCAGCCAGGTGATTCTCAATTATCAGTGTTATTTGTGAAACTGGAAACTTTCACGGCATTGTAAATGACATGCTGGTTTTTGGAAGATAAAACTGTGAAAATAGAGCACATTATTTTGATTATTAAACGATTTTTTTTAAAGAACCCAATGATTATGTGCATAGAAATAGGGGCTGAATATGTTTTATAAGAAAACATATACGTGTGTGTGTGTTTTGCATATTGTAAAAAGTGAGCAATGAAATGATAATGAGAATATGGGTGAGGAGCCAGGAGACCAGCTTTGGGTGACCTAGTTTTCAAACTAGAAGAGTCTCCTCCAAGGGTTGCCTTTTAGCCTCACTTAGGGCTAATCCTAACTCTACTTTTCTTGAACTTTGCCCTTACCAACTCTGGAAATTGAACATGGGCCACTGTCTCTAGCAATCATGATAATGATAATAAGATTCTGCACTAATATTTATGAGTAAGGTTAGAGTTGTATGTGAGTGAGAATGGGGGTAGTCAATAATAACAACCACGTATGTCTTGTCTCAAACCTTGAAAAGGACAGGTTAGGTCCTGCTGAAGTCCAGTGATACAATAAGGAATGAAAACATGGTACTTACTCAATTACTTACAGAAATTCCTTATGTGGTAACAAGGGGGAACCTCGAGTGCAGGTAAGACCTCCCCTTGACGCTCACATAAGAGTTACCTGTAAATGGTGGATTAGGCTGTGAGCAGTAACATAGGTGAGGGGAGCCACCTGCACCCTGGTTTCCTCAATCTCACAGGGACCTACTGGGCTTCTCCAGAGTGAAAGCCACTTACAATGAGTCTCAGTTATCACTCTCTGTTATTTTTAAGATCAAACAAGTGTTTGAAGTTTAAACCACATTTGAAGATTAAGTCTACCTCTCACTACCTTTGTAAAGTTCCCCTAATATCTCTGAACTGCAATGGCCTCATCTGTAAATATCCTATTCACCTCACAGGACTGTTTTGAAGAGAAATATGTGAAAGTGTTTAAAGATGAAGCACTGTATAGATTTTAATATTATCTTGTTGTACTGAGAGTATGGGAGTCAAGTGTAACTTAAATATGGACAGCATCAGGTCTCTTAATTCCTGTCCTGGGCTGTAATTCTATTTCTACCGCCTACGAGCTTGATGGTCTGGCTTCTTTAAGTTTCTCTGTCTGTAAAACATGAATAATAGTATCTAACATACAGTGTTGTGGTAATGACTAAATGAATTATGTAAAATGCTTAAAACATACCAAGTGCTTAGTAGACGGTAGCAATTAATATGACTTTTCTGGGTTGACTGATATTTATTAACTATTTACATATTAAGTCAATGCCCCCAACTAACTTACTAAGTAATATTACAGGAAAAAGAAAGATAATCATTCCTATCATTTTATCTATCTGAAAATATATTCATATGTTTTTTGATGCCCAATTAAAACTGGAGAAAGTGAAGTAAGAATAAAATGAGGGGACTTTGTCAACTTCTATATATGAGTGTTGTGCTTAATGGAAATTGGAACTAAGCTCTTTTCATTATGACAGACTCAATAAATGGAACTTAATAAGCTTTCAGAAACCACACACCTAATGGTGAGGAGTTTCTTCTGGACTAAATTAATGCAAATTTAATTTTATTGGTTTATCAAAGCAAATGGTCTCTTTTTGCCTATAGTAGATCCGGTTAAGCTCAGCCACAGAACATGATGTTTTTATTGATAATTTAAAAGTTCATCTTACTTAGCTAGATTTAACATATGAAATTTGATAATAAAAAATGTGTGATCCGTCTATTTTTATTACACAATTAGCTGTCTATTATAAGATAATTTCATCTAAAGTCATCTGTTAAACACTAGTAATAAATAATGTTTAACAATGTCACTGTACTATAAAAAAAGGAAAACAATATCCTTTCAAATGTATTCAGCTTTGACAGCGGTGAAAAAAACATAGTTCTTACCTGACTTTTTGTTTATAACCTTATCTTTATCTTTCTGACTTTTTATTTAATGATAATCAGTCTCATATCTGTTGATACCAACTACATTTCTACTTTTTGTCAGAGCTTTGAAAGGAGATTCTATTATAATAATCCACCCTTTTTGTAAGTCTTCTTTCTTTAACACTCACATGATGGGATTGTTAAAAAAATTAAAATAAAATAAAAGAATGGTAATATATGTTATTGTCTAGCCAAATAACAAGTAGAAAGGGAAAGAAAGAAAATGCTGTTACATTTTAAGTACTCTTTGATCAGCAGGCATAATGAGAAAATAACAAGGCTTATTTAACACAGGAAAATGGCTGCCGGAGCCTGAACCAAGATGGCGGAGTAGAAGGACACGCTCTCACTCCCTCTTGTGAGAACACCGGAATCATAAGTAGCTGCTGGACAATCATTGACAGGAAGACACTGAAACTCACCGAAAAAGATACCCCACATCCAAAGACAAAGGAGAAGCTACAATGAGACGGTAGGAGGGGCACAATCACAGTAAAGTCTAATCCCATAACTGCTGGGTGGGTGACTCACAGACTGGAGAACACTTATACCACAGAAGTCCACCCACTGGAGGGAACGTTCTGAGTCCCATGTCAGGCTTCCCAACCTGGGGGTCCAGCAACGGGAGGAGGAATTCCTAGAGAATCAGACTTTGAAGGCTAATGGGATTTGATTGAAGGACTTCGACAGGACTGGAGGAAACAGAGACTCCACTCTTGGAGGGCACACACAAAGTAGTGTGCACATTGGGGCCCAGGGGAAGGAGGAGTGACCCCTGGGGAGACTGAACAAGACCTACCTGCTAGTGTTGGAGGGTCTCCTGCAGAGGCGGGGGGTGGCTGTGGCTCACCGTGGGGACAAGGACACTGGCAGCAGAAGTTATGGGAAGTACTCCTTGGAGTGAGCCCTCCCAGAGTCTGCCATTAGCCCCACCAAAGAGCCAAGGTAGGCTCCAGTGTTGGGTTGCCTCAGGTCAAACAACCAACAGGGAGGGAACACAGCCCCACCCATCAGCAGTCAAGTGGATTAAAGGTTTACTGAGCTCTGCCCACCAGAGAAACAGTCAGGTCTACCCACCACCAGTCCCTCCCATTAGGAAACCTGCACAAGCCTCTGAGATAGCCTCATCCACCAGAGGGCAGACAGCAGAAGCAAGAAGAACTACAATCCTGCAGCCTGTGGAACAAAAACAACATTCACAGAAAGATAGACAAGATGAAAAGGCAGAGGGCTATGTACCAGATGAAGGAACAAGATAAAACCCCAGAAAAACAACTAAATGAAGTGGAGATAGGCAACCTTCCAGAAAAATAATTCAGAATAATAATAGTGAAGATGATCCAGGACCTCGGAAAAACAATGGAGGCAAAGATCGAGAAGATGTAAGAAATGTTTAACAAAGACCCAGAAGAATTAAAGAACAAACAAACAGAGATGAACAATACAATAACTGAAATGAAAACTACACTAGAAGGAATCAATAGCAGAATAACTGAGGCAGAAGAACGGATAAGTGACCTGGAAGACAGAATGGTAGGAATTCACTGCTACGGAACAGAAGAAAGAAAAAAGAATGAAAAGAAATGAAGACAGCCTAAGAGACCTCTGGGACAACATTAAATGCAAGAACATTCGCATTATGGGGTCCCAGAAGGAGAAGAGAGACACAAAGGACCCGAGAAAGTATTTGAAGAGATTAGAGTCGAAAACTTCCCTAACTTGGGAAAGGAAATAGCCACCCAAGTCCAGGAAGTACAGCGAGTCCTATACAGGATAAACCCAAGGAGAAACATGCCAAGACACATAGTAATCAAATTGGCAAAAAGTAAAGACAAAGAAAAATTATTGAAAGCACAAGGGAAAAATGACAAAAAATATACAAGGGGACTCCCATAAGGTTAACAGCTGATTTCTCAGCAGAAACTCTACAAGCCAGAAGGGAGTGGCATGATATACTTAAAGTGATGAAAGGGAAGAACCTACAACCAAGATTACTCGACCTGGCTAGGATCTCATTCAGATTTGATAGAGAAATCAAAAGCTTTACAGACAAGCAAAAGCTAAGAGAATTCAGCACCACCAAACCAGCTCTACAACAAATGCTACAGGAACTTCTCTAAGTGGGAAACACAAGAGGAGAAAAGGACCTACAAAAACAAACCCAAAACAATTAAGAAAAGGGTAATAGGACCATACCTATTGATAATTACCTTAAACGTGAATGGATTAATGCTCCAACCAAAAGACACAGGCTCGCTGAATGGATACAAAAACAAGACCCGTATATATGCGGTCTGCAAGAGACCCACTTCAGACCTAGGGACACACAAAGACTGAAAGTGAGGGGAAGGAAAAAGATTTTCCATGCAAATGGAAATCAAAAGAAAGCTGGAGGAGCAATACTCATATCAGATAAAATAGACTTTAAAATAAAGAATGTTACAAGAGACAAGGAAGGACACTACATAATGATCAAGGGATCAATCCAAGAAGAAGATATAACAATTATAAATATATAGGCACCCAACATAGGAGCACCTCAATACATAAGGCAACTGCTAACAGCTGTAAAAGAGGAAATTGACAGTAACACAATAATAGTGGGGGACTTTAACACCTCACTTACACCAATGGACAGATCATCCAAAATGAAAATAAATAAAGAAACAGAAGGTTTAAATGACAAAATAGACCACATATATTTAATTGATACTTATAGGACATTCCATCCAAAAACAGCAGAGTACACTTTCTTCTCAAGTGTGCATGGAACATTCTCCAGGATAGATCACATCTTGGGTCACAAATCAAGCCTCAGGAAATTTAAGAAAATTGAAATCATAGCAAGCATCTTTTCTGACCACAACGCTATGAGATTAGAAATGAATTAAAGGGAAAGAAACGTAAAAAACACAAACACATGGAGGCTAAACAATACGTTACTAAATAACAAAGACATCACTGAAGAAATCAAAGAGGAAATCAAAAAATACCTAGAGACAAATGACAATGAAAACACGACAATCCAAAACCTATGGGATGCAGCAAAAGCAGTTGTAAGAGGGAAGTTTATAGCTATACAAGCCTACCTCAAGAAACAAGAAAAATCTCAAATAAACAATCTAACCTTACAGCTAAAGGAACTAGAGAAAGAAGAACAAACAAAACCCAAAGTTTGCAGAAGAAAAGAAATCATAAAGATCAGAGCGGAAATAAATGAAATAGAAACAAAGAAAACAATAGCAAAGATCAATAAAACTAAAAGCTGATTCTTTGAGAAGATTAACAAAATTGATAAACCATTAGCAAGACTCATGAAGAAAAAGAGGGAGAGGACTCAAATCAATACAGTTAGAAATGAAAAAGGAGAAGTTACAATAGACACCACAGAAATACAAAGCATCCTAAGAGACTACTACCAGCAACTCTATGCCAATAAATTAGACAACCTGGAAGAAACGGACAAATTCTTAGAAAGGTATAACCTTCCAAGACTGAACCAGCAAGAAATAGAAAATATGAACAGACCAATCACAAGGAATGAAATTGAAACTGTGATTAAAAATCTTCCAACAAACAAAAGTCCAGGACCAGATGGCTTCACAGGTGAATTCTATCAAACATTTAGAGAAGAGCTAACACCCATCCTTCTCAAACTCTTCCAAAAAGTTGCAGAGGAAGGAACACTCCCTAACTCATTGTATGAGGCCACCATCACCCTGATACCAAAACCAGACAAAGATACTACAAAAAAAGAAAATTACAGACCAGTATCACTGATGAACATAGTTGTAAAAATCCTCAACAAAATACTAGCAAACAGAATCCAACAATACATTAAAAGATTCATACACCATGATCAAGTGGGATTTATCCCAGGGATGCAAGGATTCTTCAATATATGCAAATCAATCAATGTGATACACCATATTAACAAATCGAAGAATAAAAACGATATGATCTCAATAGATGCAGAAAAAGCTTTTGACAAAATTCAACACCGATTTATGATAAAAACTCTCCAGAAAGTGGGTATAGAGGAACCTACCTCAACATAATAAAGGCCATATATGTCAAACCCACAGCAAACATCATTCTCAATGGGGAAAAACTGAAAGCATTTCCTCTAAGATCAGGAACAAGACAAGGATGTCGACTCCCACCGCTATTACTCAACATAGTTTTGGAAGTCCTAGCCACGGCAATCAGAGAAGAAAAAGAAATAAAAGGAATACAAATTGGAAAAGAAGAAGTAAAACTGTCACTGTTTGCAGATGACCTGATACTATACATAGAGAATCCTAAAGATGCCATCAGAAAACTACTAGAGGTAATCAATGAATTTGGTAAAGTTGCAGGATACAAAATTAATGCACAGAAATCTCTTGCATTCCTATACACTAACAATGAAAAATCTGAAAGAGAAATTATGGAAACACTCCCATTTACCATGGCAACAAAAAGAATAAAATACCTAGGAATAAACCTATCTAGGGAGACAAAAGACCTGTATGCAGAAAATGATACGACACTGCTGAAAGAAAGTAAAGATGATACCAACAGATGGAGAGATATACCATGTTCTTGGATTGGAAGAATCAATATTGTGAAAATGACTATACTACCCAAAGCAATCTACAGATTCAATGCAATCCCTTTCAAATTACCAATGGCATTTATGGAACTAGAACAAAAAATCTTAAAATCTGTATGGAGACACAAAAGACCCCGAATAGCCAAAGCACTCTTGAGGGAATAAAACGGAGCTGGAGGAATCAGACTCCCTGGCTTCAGGCTATACTACAAAGCTACAGTAATCAAGATAATATGGTACTGGCACAAAAACAGAAACATAGATCAATGGAACAAGATAGAAAGCCCAGAGGTAAACCCACACACCTATGGTCAACTAATTCATGACAAAGGAGGCAAGGATATACAATGGAGAAAAGACAGTCTCTTCAACAAGTGGTGCTGGGAAAACTGGACAGCTACATGTAAAAGAATGAAATTAGAACACTCCTTAACACCATACACAAAAATAGACTCAAAATGGATTAGAGACCTAAATGTAAGACTGGACACTATAAAATTCTTAGAGGAAAACATAGAAAGAACACACTTTGACATAAATCACAGCAAGATCTTTTTTGATCCACCTTCTAGAGTAATGGAAATAGAAACAAAAATAAACAAATGGGACCTAATGAAACTTCAAAGCTTTTGCACAGCAAAGGAAACCATAAACAAGACAAAAAGACAACCCTCAGAATGGGAGAAAATATTTGCAAACGAATCAACGGACAAAGGATTAATCTCCAAAATATATAAACAGCTCATGCAGCTCAATATTAAAAAAACAAACAACCCAATCCAAAAATGGGCAGAAGACCTAAATAGACATTTCTCCAAAGAAGACATACAGATGGCCAAGAAGCACATGAAAAGCTGCTCAACATCACTAATTATTAGAGAAATGCAAATCAAAACTACAATGAGGTATCACCTCACCTCTGTTAGAATAGGCATCATCAGAAAATCTACAAACAACAAATGCTGGAGAGGGTGTGGAGAAAAGGGAACCCTCTTGCACTGTTGGTGGGAATGTAAATTGACACGGCCACTATGGAGAACAGTATGGAGGTTCCTTAAAAAACTAAAAGTAGAATTACCATATGATCCAGCAATCCCACTACTGGGCATATACCCAGAGAAAACCATAATTCAAAAAGACACATGCACCCCAATGTTCATTGCAGCACTATTTACATTAGCCAGGTCATGGAAGCAACCTAAATGCCCATCGACAGATGAATGGATAAAGAAGATGTGGTACACATATACAATGGAATATTACTCAGCCACAAAAAGGAATGAAATTGGGTCATTTGTAGTGACGTGGATGGATCTAGAGACTGTCATACAGAGTGAAGTAAGTCAGAAAGAGAAAAACAAATATCGTATATTAACGCATATATGTGGAACCTAGAAAAATGGTACAGATGAAATGGTTTGCAGGGCAGAAATTGGGACACAGATGTAGAGAACAAACGTATGGACACCAAGGGGGAATGCCGCGGGGGGTGGTGGTGGTGGTGTGATGAATTGGGTGATTGGGATTGATACATATACACTGATGTGTATAAAATTGATGACTAATAAAAACCTGCTTTATAAAAAAAGAAATAAAATAAAATTCAAAAATTCAAAAAAAAAGAGAACAGATGAAAAGCCAAAAAAAAAAAAAAAAAAGAAAAACACAGGAAAATGGCCAAATTTATCCTTGTTAACACAGGTGCAGTGGATATTCCTTGAACTAGAAGAAACCTTAGCAATCACCTAATCGAAACCATTCATTTAACAGATAAAAGCCAGTGAGGTTAAGTGTAATTTAGAATTTTGTAAATTCAAAACCATGAATACAAAAAGGGACAAACTATTACTAACATTATGGTCTGTGACACAAAAACAATTTTGAAAAACATTATTTGCATATTAAAAAAGATGAAATTATAGTTCTCATGTGGGGCAGGAGGGCATTACATTTTACCTCTTAAAGGTGACAATCTTCTGTTTTATTCATAATAATGTGCCAAAGAATGACATCAATCTACTGCTTCCTCTGTTTGACTAAATTTCTTCATCCTTCTGATAGCATCTCTCTGAGCCTAATGTGATTCTAGTTCTGTATACATTAAAGATTGAAAAGACATAAGTGCCAGCCAACCCCTTTAATTCCAGAAAGAATCCTTTTCCAACACTAAAGGAAAACCCAGCCATTTTGTTTGAGTATGCTAGTCTCCAACACGACATGATTCTGAGGGATTTTTAGGATAATTTTGACTCTATCCAACTTTTCACTTCATGTGTTCACTTCAGAACCTAGTCTCAGTCTAAGATATGACTCCAAAGTATCTGGTGATACAGAGTGGCAGCATGAGACAATTTGCAGTTCACTCACAAGAAACCTAGCATGTTTAATCCAGAGAAAGATTAATAACCAAAAAAGCTAACTATTTCACAAATTATAGAATGATGACAGTGATCTACGTGTTATTATAACATTGCCTTGGCAAGAGCCAAACAGAATTCTCCAGTGAAAGACGGTGGCAGCTTTCTCTGCGTTGCCAAGCAATGAGCTACACGGAATAGAAATAGGTGGTCCCCTCCTCCAGCAGGAGGGACAGCACTTCCGACAGCATCCTAGGACCTCTCGGTACAGAAATGACACTCCCCACCTTCACCTGCTCATATCCCTCTCAACAGGCTGTCTGAAAGTCCCTTGAACAACATTGTCTAAGTGCAGTCTGACCTCCCTGCCTTCATATGGCCAGTCTCGAGCTCTCATGGTCCTATAAAAAAGATGGAGTAGAAGGAGGGAGCATGGTCCTTCCTTGGGAGTATACTAAATGGTGTTTCCAGTTCTGACCATTCCTGCCATCTCTCCTTGCGATGATGAGGGCTCAGGGACATTGCTGCCTCCACCACCGAGTTCCCCTGCTCTGTGCTACCCGTTGTGCTCCTGTGCTGTTTGCCTGTGCTTAACTTCTCCAGAAGTGCCTAAACAAGAGCCCAATTTAATTTGCTAGATTGATAAAAAAGGTTTAAAGACAAACAAACCAAAAAAAAAAAAAAAAATAGTGTTTACATTGCATTCATCTTTCTTCACAAACACATTCTCAAAGGAAAGATGATGCTGGAGTAATAATTCTTTTGTCTTTTATTATTGACTTCAAGACAAAAAATGATTTATTAGAATTGTAAAATTAAAAAAAAACACATGTAACTCTGATGTCAAAGCGAATAAATGATCGTTATTTGTAAAAGTCCACTTGCAATTAAACCTATTTAAACTTCTGGGTGACTAAAACATTATTTATTTGGAAACAGAAGATCTGCTAAATAAGGTAGTTTATAAATAAACAGTTGCTAACAAAAGTGTATTCAATTATAGAGTCAAGTTTTTTTAACCTTTAGTTGAACAGACCTTCAGGGGAAACAAGGTAACTGATATACAAAATAAATTTTGATCATATTAAAATGAATCAGCAATGGGGAAATATCTTACAGCATGAAAAAATGATCTCTAATCTCATGTAAGGGCTTGATGAGGGGCATGTATCCAGACCTTGACTGGATGGTAGCGGTGAGAAGGGAGATTGGACATGAGACTTCATTTTGATTTGAAAGAATCATAATTTAAAAATATTTGAGGGACCCTGGCATAAAGAGTAAAAGGAAGCCATAAGCTTTTCCACTGATCTGTGGTTGAACTGTAGTATTAAGAAAGTTGGATCAATAGCCAGTTGGAATTTATATAATACCAGTGAGTAGTACAGAGTGGGTAAATAAGAACTACCAATTACAAACTATGGGAAATGCTAACATAGTATAAAGAGCATGTATGTGGAGCTAGGAGATCCCTCACGATGAAGCTTGATTGCTTGTCTTCTCCAGGCTGAAAGGAGTAATGCCACATACTATGACCTTGGGCTGGGTCAGCCAGCAGGAGGCAAAAAGGTAAGTGTAATGACTTAGCGAAAAAGAACCAATTGTAGTTTGGTTAGAAATAGAATACTCCACGTTTATTTCAATGTCCTTATTCCTTTCATTAACCGATTTATACTTGTTTAACAAATATGAGACATACTTTATAAATTAAACAGTTTACATTAGTGTGAAAACATAGCTACTCTACTAAAAGGTCTTTCTTAGCTCTGCATGCATCAGACAGCTGCAACCTTACTAGCCATATGCCCACTGAGAACTCACTTAACTCCTCAGAGATTTGGTTCCCTCATTTGTAAATGCTGTGATCATCCTCTGGGACAATGGATGTGAAAGTAGTTGAAAGTTAAAATAGTGCCTTAAACATCACTATCATTATTATCATCACAACTCCCCAGCTGTATAAGATGGCATGTACCGGAGATCATTACAACAAAAATATCTTCGTCGGGAATTACCCTGAAACCTCAACCCCTCTGGAAGCCATGGAAACATCTCACTCTGCGGTCCTTGCTTCATCATTTTCAGTGGGCTTATGGAATTACAATAAATGCTATTTTTTAAATTCAGTGTGGCACACTCTAACCGTGAGATTAAGTTATATGTTTCTTACAGATCAAATAATTTCCCTTAGAATTGTTCACTGTTGGGGTGTATTTTACCGTGAAAGAACTGGAAAAGCAAGTAGTGCCAGAAGGAGAGTCCTTATCTATGTCATTGGGATACATATGATAAAATATAACTAACATTTGTTGAGCACTTCCTACATACCTGTGTTAAGTGCTAAACACCAGCTGTGTAATGAGACTGCCTAGATTCAAATTCTGGCTTTATTACTTAGTACTTGTAAAAATATCTGTGTCTCAGTTTCCTTATCTATAAAATGGGGATAGTAACACAGACTTCATAGTTTTTGTTGTTGTTGTTGTTTGTTTTGTTTTGTTTTGTTTTGCTTTGTGAGGATTAAATGAGTTAGTATATGTAAAGCACTTAGAATACTGCTGGGCACGTAGTAGGTGCACAATAAAAGTTCTTCCTCTCCCCTCCCCTCTCTCCTTTCTCTCTGGTCCTAATCCTCATCCTCATCCTCCTCCACTTCCTCCTTCTCCATAATCTGTCTACTCAAGATCTCACAGCTAGGAAGCTGCAGGGCTGGCATACTGTGAAACGCTGCAGCCCATACTCTTGGCCACTAATGATAATAATTGACATGACCAAATGCTACTGACAAAATTTAGAGCTCGCTTTAGATTAGAACATCACTGGGCAAATTCATCAGCAGTGCACTTCAGTGTCTATTACACAAATCTGTTAAGCTGGGGAAAGGATTTCTTTGTTAAATAGCTGTTTAAAAGCATCAAAACAGTATGCTAGTTTTTGAAGATTGAAGAAAAAGTTGAAAGTTTGAAAAATTAACTTTCAATATAGAAAAAAGATCTCTAAGAACAAGCAAGATTTTAAAAGGTATTCTTTTACGTTGATTTCTAATTGGAAATGTTTTACATTTATGCTGGCTTTTCAAAAATTCTGAAATTAGAAAGCATTTTCTTAGAATATTTAGAAAACTACTCAAAGGCATGAAGGAGAAAAACATTCTTAAGATATGCTATTGAGTTAAAATCCTCTCTAACCACTTTCCAACTTGCTACATCATGACAAATACTCATCATTAACCATGAAATGAATGCAATTTTCCTTTCACATTTAATGTTATATTGGAGATATTATACAGTATCTTTCATACTTTCTGGAACTGCACACGAGTAACATTTCATAGTAGCAGATGTGTGACATCACATGAAAACTTGTAAAACCTTTACATGAAAATCACATCTGTCAGTCTCCACTATTATTTTAACTGTAGTTGTATGGTTTGCTTCTCCGTCTGTGCCAGCAAAGGCAGCTTTGCATGAAAGCTGTTCCAGGAAATTGTGTCTTCCGGGCTAGCTAGTTAAGCAAATTGTATAACTGCCATTGAAACCAAAATGTAACCCAGCAGACATAATTTCACAAAAGAGGAGAGAAAAACACATTTGTACAAAAGTCACAGCTGTTCAACGCTACACTTTGCACTTTTTTCATTAAAGAAATTTCCCTTTCTTTATGAACAGTGACACTTACATTTCTAGTTAGCAACTTTAGGACTTGTTAATACATTGCTAAGCGCTGTACTATCAAGGATTTAGTGTCAGGAAAACTAGGGCTAACCTCTTTCTGCGTCTACACTGAGCAGAAATGTGGTCCGTCTGTCCTGTCTGCAGATGAAATAAGGAAAGGTGTTGAGTATGGCTCACTGTTCTCTAACATACAGACCTGTGTGGCTGTCTCTATAGCTCCAAACGAGGGGCAACATCCCTACACTGAGGCCCACATAACCTGGACTCCTCTTCGTTCAGGACTTGCTAGTCTTACTCTTGGGGGCCGTGGCGTCCAGGGCCACTCTCAAGTCATGGGTAACGGAGCTGGTGGCTCGGAATGAGTGAGTTAGAAGCCAGCCTGATGGGGCTGTGAGCAGCACTGTCGGAACCCTCCTGGGACACTACTAGAGTGCAGCCAGGGAGCAGATGTTCTCTGGGGACCCCTTATTCTTCTCCAGTGATGAGTCCCAGAAGCTTGTTCAGACCATCACGTGAGGATTATGGACACTACATTCATGGGATGCATTTCGAGCAAGAGTTTGGAGCCTGGGCTCTGCAGTCCCAGTGCCTGGGCCCCATTCCTCTCAATAATGTGCGATGCTGGGTAAGTTACTCAACTTCTTCAGCCAGAGTTTCCCCATCTGTCAACTTAAGACAATGTACCTCATTACACTACAGAGAGGATTAGAAATGTGCTAAAGACTGTTGAGCTCTTAGCCCGCTTCATGGCACATACTGAGCCCTCAGTGGATGTTAACTAATTTGATGATATGATACTTATATGATGATGATGATCATTTTCCTGAGTTTTAAATATATTAAACCTATAATCTTAAAATTGCATTTGCCCAGGACAGAATTATGGCACAGTAAAGTCACCAATAGTGGTCAAAAATTATTCAATCCAGGGTTTCCAGTTTCAAGTTGTACAGACACTTTCCCGCTCCTGACTGCTGAAATCCTACCTGCTTGTCTGAGGCTGGCAGGAACGAGTGTTTGTGCAACTGTGCCAGAGGCACAAGGCTGATTTCAACCTGACGTGCCCTGCTGATGATAGAGAGCCCACTCCACAACTTCTGCTCCCAGTTGTTGATCTGCTTGAAGAGTAACTGACTGCTACGTTAGACTTCCAGTGTCCCTGCATAGGCTTTTGTGCCACTTGGGAGGAAGGTGGAATGTTTTTCCTATTTTGTAACCAGATCTCCAATTGTGTAATTCGGTATGTAATTAAACACCAAAAATGATAGCTCTACAGAGAACCCATTATATAATGTAAACATATAATGTTTACAAGTTGAGGTATTTTAATTATTTTGATTATTTTTTTCCAAAAGACATTTCTAAGAAATATTGGCCTATAGTTCTACTTAAAATTATCTGGAGGTTTGGATTATCTGTCTCAATTTTTTGATTGGTCTGATACACACACACACACACACCTAACTATTGCTATTGGGATACCTTATGGAACCATGTAATGGGGAAAAAGCCATGACAAATAGTAGAACTGGATGCAGTCTGAAGGAAGTTAAACGATTTGACTCACTATGACCTGTATCTAAGACCTCACAATCACCTGAAACCTAAAACTATTAAATGTGTTAGTCTGATCTAATTATATAAGATATAACTGACTAAATTATGAATAATTTTCTGACTATGGTGATGATACATGGAAAATGAAGTGAAGAAATGTAGAAAGAAATGTAATTTAAGCAAAAACAAGTCCAAAGTAAACCATGTGAAATGTAATGATAATGAGGACCATTTTCTTTTAGGCTTATAGCTCATGTCCAATTCAATAATTAACTACCAGCAGCAGGTCTTTACGTGAAGAGCACACGCCTCGATGATCAAGAAGGTAGGAAGCATTGCTTTCGGTCATGTGGGTCTCTCACCTCTGTGATACTTAGACAGAGAAAGAAGGTTTGACTTAAATACTGTTTCTCACATTGGAAAGCAGTTGAGGACACGGAAGAAGAATCTGAAGATTTCGAATAGGGCAAGGGTCAGCAAACCATGTTCTGCATGCCAAATTTGGCCAGCTGCCTGTTTTTGTTAATACAGTTTTACTGGAACATACTACACCCGTTCATTTAAGTGTCGCCTATGGTTGCTTTCAAGCTACAACAGCAGAGTTGAACAGTTGTGACAGAGGCCATTTGGCCCCCTAAAATATTTGTTATCTGGCTCTTTATGGAGTTGGCCAATATCTAAACTTAGGAGAAGGTTCTTGTTCAATGAATTCTGTAAGGAAGTGTATTAAAGATGAGATCTGGTATGTCACATACCTCCATTCTCTTTCCTTATATGGAAATAGCTTGGATTTCGGATGTAATAGGTTTAGGCAAGGGACAGTCTAATTCAACAAATTAAGACAAGGTAGCACCTATTGAAAACCTTTAATGTTGATACATTTAACCAGGAGCTGCAGCTACATTATTATTATTAAAATATATGTGTATTTTAATTGATGAGCAATGTAGTAGGACTAGGAGCCTTATAACTATTTACAAGTGATTTCCCTTGAGTTTTGCAATTAGTGATACCTCCATGTACATATCTTAATTTTTGCATCTATTGAGTGTCTACATGACGTGAGAGACTTAGATACTATGTTAGAAAATTGCATTTGGCAAAAGACGTGAATTCACCTTCACTGGAAATGACTGACTGTGGTGCCAAAATTGGGGCTTTTCCAGATGAAGATGGTGGGTCAAACTATTCAAGACAAGTGCTCATGAAGGAGATGCTCAAGGGCAGGCAGCACACAGGTCGTCCTCATCAGCACCTCCCCAGTGCAGAGAAGGGCTTGACACTTCGTAAAAGCTCAGTAACAATTTGAACAATTTACTACAAAAACAATTTAGCAATAATGCCATTAGTCTGTAATCCTCTACCATCTAGATTATTATTGCTAAACAGAATATGATTGGAGAAAACAGAGTTAGATCTTGATGGAGAGTGAGAACATCTTTAGTTTTTCAGCCTCTGCATTTCTTGGGTATCTGGTTTTGTTATTTACCCAAATAACATTAACAATGTGACACAATAGATAAAAAATAAAAATTTCTCTATCAGAAGAGGGGTTCTGGAAAAGTAAGTCACGTACTTAACTTTTGAAAATTATGAATATTATTTGATTTTCCTAAGAAAAAAACATATATATAACTGAATCCCTAATAGGGGCTTTATCCTGAATAAAAGGATGCATAGAGGGGTAACTCATATTATGCTAAGATACATACATTAAGGTAATGAAACCTCCAATAGATAACATAAAAGTCCAAGGTACAGAAAAAATACTCTTGATTTAAAATGAGGCCTTAAAAGAGAGAAAAAAAACCATCTTAATTTTATTTCATCCCTCAACTGGCAAGTATGGTTGCTTCATTTAATTGACTCTGAAATCTGGTTTAATAGAGTATCTCTTTTACACAACTAGTCAGCTCCCAACATTTTGATTGCAAAATGAAGGGCATTTACTTTGATGTCTTTAATTATCACTCATTTAGAGGACAGTGTGAAACACATTTTTCCAACTGGTGTTTTAGAATCATGAGTCAAAGAAAGGAATGACAAATTAGCCAGCTGGAGAGCAAGAGACAGCTAGCTAGTGCTGCTAGAGTCTTTGTGGGTACTTCAAAGTAAGATGACAAAGGAATAAAGGGACTGTTAGCCACACAAGCTCAATAAATGAAATAATAACACAATTTCACAACACATTAATAACAAGTTAATATCAAACTTAGAGACTTACTCAACATAATAAGTGCCATATATGGGATCATCGATTTTTTCCCAGCCATATGGAAGCTCTGAAAAATAAAGAGTTATTTCTTTCAGTAAGTAACAGATAACACTATTTCTAATAAAAAGTAATATAATTTAATTGTTCGTGGCTTGCAGAAAATAGTCTACTAAAGTGGAATAAAGCATTCAGAGTCAGCGCTAAATTTCAAATGCATATTGTAGGGACTATAAGAAGCACTGACTTGAAAATTGGCACTTAAAACACAGAACTCTCTTCTCTGCAGATCTACTGCTGGGTCTAGCTGTTTATCCCACGCCAAGCAGTAGAATGGCACGCTATCATGTTATCACCACTCAAGGTAATACAGAAGGCAAATCGCTTTCCTGAAAGAGCATACAGCTTTCTCATTTATTTGTATTGTTAAAAGGAGCATTTCAGGATAAAGAGCCTATTTTCAAAATATATTTCTGAGAATAGCAAATTGTTTCTGATGACTGAAACAAAGACATTATACATTCTCAATTGACACCCCACTATTCAAGATGGTTAGCTTGCTTTTCTCTCTCCATGGGTCAGAATTTGAATACTGCCAATAAACTCTTTGGGTATATTTTTGTATAAAGTCTAAAATTCTAAACACACTTTCCTTGACAATATGGTTCATATTTTCAATTCTCCACAGCAAATTTTAATAAACACATGTTAAAATATCAACAATACAATAAAAGCTACTTTAAGCAAAAACATGTTATTTGAAGACCAGGCTTTGTGTTATGATACTCCTTCCAAATACACTGAGCCTTTATAATTATTAACTCCTATAAATATGAAGAATATTCTAGTTTTCCTCATATACATTAATAATACATATATAACTTGAAATCTAAGTAAGATATATTGACATGCTCTAAGTAATATGTTTAAATGACACTTAAAAGTTTTATTTTTATAAGTAGTAGCACATTTTCACCATAGGCAAGCACAGTTATAAAAGAAAATTAGAATCACCTGCAATCCTGCCATCCAGAGATAAGTGTGTGTGTGTGTATATATAATTTTTAAAGACACTAGATCATATAGTGCATATTATTTTTACAGCCTGGTATTTCTACCTAACAAAATATCAAGGGCATCTTCAATGTGAATGAGTGTTACTGCACA
This sequence comes from Eschrichtius robustus, assembly GCF_028021215.1. NCBI lineage: Eukaryota > Metazoa > Chordata > Mammalia > Artiodactyla > Eschrichtiidae > Eschrichtius > Eschrichtius robustus. The sequence continues at coordinate 22,252,294 of NC_090831.1, forward strand.
ATATCACTTTTAAAGTGGACAGTAGTGGTGTGGGGTGTGGCCAGAGCCTGTGTAATCTCACCAATCTTCTATTATTGAACATTTGGGACTTTCCAGTTATATATCATCTGTGTTGGACTTACTGAAGCCTAAATCTTTCATCATTTTCCCAGTAATCTAGTCATGATAAATTCCTAGAGGTAAAATTTCAGATTAAAGGGCATGTACCCTTTTATGGCTTTTGATAAATGTATATCTATATATTTATATCCAAGTTGTTGCCATCCACTCACAAAAGAGAACCAATTTATAACTTCACTGGGAGTTTATGAATTGACTTTGTTTCTCTGTACCATCAAATTAAATACAGGTCCATAATTCCTCATCCAAAACTTTTTGGGACAGAGAGGTTTTGAAATTCATAATTTTTCTGATTTTAGAAGGATAACACGAAGCAAATGCATTCTGTTCCATAACACCTCAAGCAGAGTCTGAAAAAGCACTTTATAATCAAAGCCATGAGTATTTAAGCAGCCCAAACCATGTGATTCTCACTAAGAGGCACAAAAAAGAACCACTTCACATCAGTTAGCACTGGTCTGCCAGCATGTCCAGGTCAGGCTACCTTTTGCTGCCAAATGAGTATAAAAGGCAGTTTTTAGAGCTTTTGAATTCTGGATATGCAGATAAAATACTGTATTTCATTATTTTAAAAATCAACAAAATTGTTTTTTAAATAGTATCTCATAGTTGTTTTAATTTGCCTTTCTTGGATTTCTAGTTAGTTTCAACATTTTTTATTTGTTCATCCTTGGGCAACTGTTTTTTCTTTTGTACATTTGTTATTTTTATAAATCCATTCATAAGAGTTTTTTTTTTTTTTTTTTTTTTACTTATTAAGAGTATTAGTCCTTTGTTACATATGTTGCATATAGGTTTTTAAGAGTTTGCTTAGATTTTAATTTTGTTGAACATTTTCTTCAACATAGTTGTTTTAATTTTTGATTGGTAAATTTCTCAGTGTTTTCCTTTATGGCTTCTATCATTGGAGCTTAGCTTAAATACTGAAGAAATTTTTAAGTTTATTTATTTTTTTTAAACTATAAAGTCTAGGCTATGACTTGGTTTAATAATTTTTGGATTAGTCATATATTAAATATACAACACCAAATTGTGAAGCATCTTAAGAAATTTTTCTGTCAAAATTATAATAAGAATATTACTGAGTATTTACTATGGTCCAGATACTGATGGGTTTTCCATGCACTAACTCATTTTCTCTAAACAACAACTCAGGATTTAAAAACCCTGTACTTTGGTTCCAGAGACCTTAGCCAATTCAGATATCAATTTAGGCACTCTGTTTAATACAGCATAAACAATACTTAATTTAAACTAATGAGAATAACTATCCAGATGGTTTTTACCAAATTCCCCAAGCTACTGGAGAATTTGGCTATTAAAAAGAAAAATCCATTTGACAAACATCTACTGAGTGCCTTTTACAAGTAGCTTAAGTAAAAGAATATACAGGGGACAAGAATTGATATTATGAATATTTATTATTAATATGGCTGAATACATGGATTCATATATATAATAGGTTTAATATCACCTCATGAATACAATAATATGTAAAATGATAATATTTAATAATTTTCAGAGTAAAAGCCTAACATGGTTAGTTTTATGGATACTAGTCCTACTTCTTAATGGCACTGCCAAATGGAAGCATTTCATGGTCAAATTTAAAAAATTATCTTTTACAGTGTAATCTATTCCTTCACTTATTCCTTATCTTTGGCTCTTTTCTTGAGTAAATTACTAATTCTAAGCAATGTATCTCCGAAGTATACAGTTCATTGATTCTTTATCTTTGTGGATTTACAGTGCCAAAGGTTCTGGGAACAATTCATTGGCATTCTTTCCCATTTGCCATCATGAAGCGTTCATCAGAATTTAGGGGGAATCTGATTTGCTTTTCATAAGATATTAATATAGTTTGTTTGCTTATTTCATATTTCCAAAATAAACTATTAATTCATGCCTAAACAAAATTATATATTATAAATATTTATACTTTAAGATGAACTATTAAGTGGTCCTTGACTCACAATTTGAGACAAAATGATACACTGTAGCTCTAACTTGTTTACAAAGAGCTGTCATTCATTTCATTTACAAGGTCTGCACAGGATTGATGGATGAATGTTACAAGAAACAAGTAATAGAATACACACACTGGTTCATTTGTAAATATGACAGAATAGGTATAAAAGTCTACAACCAATGCTTATAATTGTGTATTTGTGTGTGTCTGTGTGTGTACATATATAGGAATATGTATGTGTATATATATATGTTTGTGTGTATGCATGTGCATGTATGTGTGGACATGTGTTTGTGTGTATTCCCCTTAATGACATTCTTCCTGAGTGGCAAAGAAAAGCCAAGTCATAAAATAAATTCTTAAGATTATTAACTCATGAAAAGCCAAGTCATAAAATAAATTCTTAAGATTAACTGAAGAGTATACATCTATATGATGAAAAGTTAAGACAGTTAAGAACCATCTTGCACTGTGAAAAATTAGCTATCTGGACTTTAATTCGTTTTTAAAAACAAATTGCTTCTTTTTAAAATTAAGCTAGGAAACGAGAAAAAATAATTTCCAATTTTGTACTATTTGCCCAACCAAGCTAGTATGCAGCTTGAAACTCTTGGGTCCTGGGTTATTTGGAATACTGTATTCAATGATACCTGACAAATTTGCAGATGATTAAGGTCACACTAATGAAAGCATAACCTATACTATGCAACAAAGAAAACTAAACACTTGAGATCAGCAAGGTTAATGCTGTATTAAGAACGGCTGTAATTGAGATTATCTTCAGGCCATGGAACCATGGGGAAAATTCAGTGATTAGATATTCCTATAGTGATCCACTCTGCAAAAGTCTGTGAAAATGTCTAGGTTAATTTGTAGTCAGTCATATAAGCTTCGTAAAACTTTAATAGAATCAAAAATTAAAGAGGCATCTAGTTCAGCCTGGATTCTGCCACAGCCATCATGCTCTTCTTTTTATTTACTCGCTCTGTCCAATTCTTATTTATTTACTTATTTATTTGTTAGGTCCATTTTTGTTGCAGAAAACTGGGACTCCTTTATTAGCTCAAAAAAACATTTTTCAGGCTACAGCTGGGAAACTTGTGGAATCCAAGGATTGTATTTCTTATGGAAATGGGACCCAAATACTGAAAAGCTATAAGGAACCTAAGATACACTATCTCACTACTTTGATCTCTGAGTTTCCCAATTCTGTACCCAGCCTCCTCCCCTGCATCCACCCTAATTCATTAATCCAGTTCATTTTCTTCAAAATAGATCCAAGTTACTTAGCCCGGCAGATCACTGTAATGTCTGTCCTCAGGTCAAGAGCCCACTCACATAATAATCAGGTATGGCTGGGGGCTGTGCCCCATTTGCAGACACAGAGCCACATTCGGCAAACACAAATGGAGGAACATTCTAGAAAATAACTGGCCAGTACTCTTCAAAAGTGTCAAGGTCATGAAATAGAAAGCCTGACTGAGGTATCGCCATAGTGTGTAGAGGAGACCATGGAGACACGAAGAGTAAATGCAGGGTGGGATCTGGATTAGGTCCTGGACCAGAAAAAGGACATTAGTGAGACAACTGGTAAAAACCAAATAAGACTTGTAGATTAGTTACTAGTCTACATGAATGTTAATTTCCTGTAATCAATAATTGTGCTTATGAAAGATGTTAATATTAGGGGAAGTGAGGTGAAAGGTACGTAGAAACGCTTTGTACAATTTTTGTAGTTTTTCTGAAATCTAAAATAATTTCAAAATGAAAAATAACTGAAAAAAGCTACTTCACCAACTCTCACTATTGATTAGATGACTTCTACTCACACTTTATTAATATTCAATCAGATACATATAACACTGAATTAATTTGGATAGTGTTAAATTTTTAAACAAAATGAGGATGTAGGATTTCTGCATTTATAGTCTTCTTTTATATTATATTGACTTTTAATAGATATTTCCAAGAAAGTAACTTTTAATTTTGTTATTTTACCTTTTTTTTTTTTTTTTCCTGTTGCCTATCTTTCTGCTCACTGGAAAAACTAAGAAAATGCTATGTTCATGTTTAAGTGTTACTGCATCTTGAATCCTAGAGATACAAATTCAGTAACATGAGTTCAAAATCTGGAGTCCGGTTTTGTTCCTTTCTTGGGAGGCAGCATCTTGTATGGGTCATAGCATGGGTTACGTTAATTCATAAAGGTTGTGTGAAGGCCCATCCTGGTGGGCAGCTTAAAAAGCCAGGAAGGTGGACCAATTTAGAAAGCATACTAAGTACTAAGATTTTGGAGACAGGAACAGGGACCAGCATAGGGGACCATTTCCTTCAATCCTATGTTATTTTATTTGGACTTGCTTTCTTAAAAAAATTGAGGCTCTTGCTATTGTGCTTTAGAGGTGATGACATCACAAGAGAACATAAGAAACATATAAAAGTTCCCTAGGTAGAATAATATGCAATATAGTGATAGCTACTACCCATATTAAAATCTTTTCCTACAATTTTTATTAGATTTTTGCTGTATACACAGTATATGAATTGGGAAATATAACTAAATTTCCCTGGAAAAGTCATTTAACTTTTGCTACCAAGGAGTATAATTATAAAAGTAAATTCTGAATTCATTCTTGTTTTTAACAAAATCCATAAAAGAATGATATGTTAATCACAGTCCCATTTCCCTACATAAAGATAGAGTTGAGAGTGTATACTTCCAGACCTTTTTCTGTGTGTCAGGACTCAAATTTGCTCCTATTTGCCAGAGAATTTTATTCCATTCAGTCACAAAAATAAACAATCAAACAAAACAACAAACTTTAGAACCTAAAATTGAAAATAAAAATTGTTCCTGTATGTTCTCTTTTTCATCTTCCTCAGAGAGTGTCTACATGCAAGAGCACAAACCCAGTTGATATCATGGAAATATAGGCTAAGAAGTCTTCATTCATGGGCCTGGGTATAGGAGTTTTACTATTTTTCACAGTGGAAAGGAGAACTAGCTGATCTGTATTTTACAACACTGGCGTTTAATTCATGTTACCATGTGGATTCAGCCTGAGTATTTCATTACCCCAGTATTATAATGGGTTTTTAAAGTATTGACCACAATTTCACGGGGTTGTTGTTGATAAAACATACAATGGCACAAACAAATTCCAACTAAATTTATTCCTTAATGTATCTTACCAAATTTGAGTAGAAAATGTATAAGCTTTTTCTGACAGATATTGATATATAAAGAAAGGTGTGCTCAATAATGTTTTGGGTATTCAGGGGCCCTTTTCTACCTGGAAAAAAAGTTGTCAAATATAAATGTGAACTTTTGCAATGTTAACTTAAAGATGACAGAGTAATATATTTGAGACGGTGACAGGAAGTGGTGGCAGAAAGGCATGACACAAAAAAAGGATGCTGTCTGGTAAAGATTCAGAAAGAGTCATATTTGGTTTAAGTTTGCAAGCTGCGCTAGAAGGTGAAAAAGTGATGACTCTAGTAGGTGGTTTTTTTTTGGTTGTTTGGTTTTGTTTTTTAAATTCCTAGAGCTTTGGAGAAAGGTCTGGCCATAGTGAAAGATCTGGGAAACAACTATATGTTAGGACTTCAAATATACATCTCCAGTTTCCTCTTAATTTCTGTAAGTCTATATTAATCCATCTATTGATTTATTTATCATCATCATCCACTTAAGATTCTTTACTGAAACATGCTGGGCTCCTATAATGTAAAGGCTGATATCTAAATTTTAACCTCTCCACTTACCCAGAAAACCATAAATATCCACTAAGAGAACAGTAAAACCATCTATAACCCACATCTACAACATAATTAGGAGAAAGAAAATACTATGAACTTGAAAAGGTATATGTAGGTAGAGACATAAATACCCCAATCTAGCAGAACCAGCTCAAGAGCCCATTCTGGATCAGAAAGTCAGGTGGAGAGTGTGCAGAAAAGAAGAGAGGGAGCAAGGAGCCCAGGGGCAGAAGAACAGACAAAATCACCCTCAGAAAGATAAAGTCCTGTCCTGAATTGGAAAATGTTAACAGACATGGTTGATCAGAACACAGCTACTGGGGAACCGAAAAAAAGAGGTTTGAAAGTGAGCAGAATGAGAGATGGAGTCTTAGGAAGGCACTTCTTAAGAAGAAGAGGGAAATGATGTTGACAGAGGAAATGGCCCATGGAAATTTGGTTATGATAGGAAAGAATCATGAGGTAAGAATCACAACTTCTGTTGTGTCTGAAGAAACAAAAAAAGAATCATAAGATCATAAGACATACCAACTATTCCCTCTGCAAAAAAAATATATCATCTACTAAAAATTAGTACTTCACAAAATAAACAGAAGAGGGTGCTCATGGACTAAGAATGTAGTAATCTACCGAACTCTTTTATTTTTGCTTATACAAAACTGTTATTGCCGGTTTAGGAAAAAAACAAAAATAAATAGAAAGTAGATAATATTCATACAAGGTTATTATAAGAAATCAGAAATGAGAGTCAAAGCGATATGACTAATAAAAAAGTATTATCCTCCTTCAAGCATAAACAAAAACACAAATGAGAAAACTGTAATGAAATCTCAAGATATTTTCAAACAAGCATTTATAAATATAAAACAACATTTTGAATCAGAAATTTAAAAGTTCAGAAATGGACAAAGAACAGAAAGATAGAAGAGTTGACTAAAATGAGAAAATAAATTAAAAAAAAAAAAGAATCTTTGAAATTAAAACTAAATTACAAGGTGCCCAAGAGAGAATCAATTCAGTTGGAATTATAATAAGGACCACTGAGGAAAGACATGGCAATAGCCAAGAGAACAAAATGAAATAAACAAATAGTAAAAAGAATCAGAATGAAGTCATCAATATAGAACACAGGCAAAGATAATCCAGTATATGTATAATTGGAATACATAAAGACGAAAATATTAGAACTAATACTTAAAACTATAATCCAGAAGAATTTCCAGAAATAAAATAACTACATATATTTCTATATTGAAAGGGCTGTCCAAGTACTTGGAACATTGTCCCAGAACAGTCAAATCCAACGTAATAGCTATCAGTTAGCCATTAGACTTAAATTATAGAGGAAAAACTGACTAAAAGGTAAGTTCCTTACAATAAAAAAAAAAAAAAAATCAAGTTGATATCACATCTCTGGAATAACATACATAGCTAGACAATAATGAAGCAGCATTTTAAGGAATCTCAAAGAAAGAGTGAACCAAGGATTTTATATTCAGCCAATCAACAGTATCAACACACATACACACACGCACACACACACACACACACACACACACACACACAAATTTAAAATATGCAAGAGGGACGCTGGTGGGGGACTTTGATGACCACGGAGATGGGAGGAAACCCCGAGCAACCTGGTAGGATGTGGGGTGGAGTGAGGGGGAAGGAGAAGTGGAGGCCGGATAGGACCAACACCCCTGAGTGGTGCCTGAGAGAGGGGAGGAGTTCCCTCACCTGGAGGGACTCTCAGGGGGCTCGGAGGATCTGGGGAGGTGTGGAGGGTGTTTACCCCACCCACTCAGGCCCTGGGAAACCTGCTGGGCTCCTGGGCCTGGTCGTCTATTCTCCGGGGCCCCCTCTGGGCCGTGTTGGTCTGGGCCGTGTTGGTCCATTCTCCAGGTCCCCCTCTGGGCTGCGTAGGAGGGAGGCAGGGGGAGAAGAGGAGAGGCGGACGGGGAAGGGACCTCAAGGATTGGAGGATCAGGGGAGGCGCAGAGGGCATTTCCTCCACCCACTTGGGGCCCGGGAAGCTTGCTAGGCTCCCGGGCCTGTTCCTCAGTTCTCCTGGGCCCCCACCATCTGTAGGGGTCCTAGGGTCATAGGAGGGAGGGAGGATGGGAGAAGAGGAGAGGCTGACTGGGGGAGACCCTCCAGGACCAGGGGATCAGGGGAAGCACTGCAGGTGTTTCCCCAGCCCACTAGGCCTTGGGAAGCCTGTTGGGCTTCTAGTTCTGGTCCCCTGCTTCTGGGACCCCCTCCGGCCACGTGGGTCCTAGTGGCATAGGAGGAAGGTGGGGAGAAGAAGAAGAGAAGCCAATGGGGAGGGACCCTCTGGGATAATGTGCCTATGTTTGGGTAATGCGCCTAGTGTTTCCCCCACCCACTTGGGCCCAGTGAGCCTGCTGGGGTCCCAGACCAGGTCCTGCACCCTCCAAGGCCAGAGGCACTCCTGGGCCCCTCCTGCTGCATTGAGCCAAAGCCCCGCCCCCTCAGGGCCTTTTCTGGCCCTGTGGGTCCTAAGCATAGGCCCCACCCACAACCCAAACCCTGCCCCTGCCTAAGCCCCGCCCCCACAGCCAAGGCCTTTTCTGGCTTTTTTTTTTTTTCCTTCTCTTTTTTGCTATTGTGGTTCTGTTTTACCTTCTGGTTGTTGTTTCATCTATATTTTTATTTTTTCTAAGATATCTGTTAGTTTTCTAATCTTCATTTTTTACTTTTTGTTGTTATTGTTCTGCTCCTTTTTCTCTTTTTTCTTTCTTTTTTGTTTTTTGCTGCCCCACACAGCTTGTGGTATCTTAGTTAATGAGCTCGGGGTCAGACCTGAGCTCCTACAGTGGGAGCTCTGAATCCGAACCACTAGAATAACAGACAACCTCAGACCCCAGGGAATATTCATTGGAGTTTGGTCTTCTGGAGGTCCTCATCTTGGCACCAAGACCCAGCTCTCCCTAACAGCCTACAAACTCCAGTGCTGGAAGCCTCAGGCCAAACAACGAGTAAAACAGTAACACAATCCCACCCATCAAAAAAAAAAAAAAAAAAAAACAGACAACGAAAAAATATGTCACAGATGAAGGAGCAAGGAAAAACTTACAAGACCAAATAAATGAAGAGGAAATAGGCAACCTACCTAAAAAAGAATTCACAGTAATGATAGTAAAGATGATTCAGAATCTTAGAAATGGAATGGAGGCATGGATAGAGAAAATACAAGAAATGTTTAACAAAGACCTAGAAGAACTGAAGAACAAACAGAGATGAACAACACAATAAATGAAATGAAAAATACACTAGAAGGAATCAATAATAGAATAACTGAGGCAGAAGAACGAATAAGGGAGCTGGAAGATGGAATGATGGAAATAACTTCCAAGGAGCAGAATAAAGGTAAAAGATTGAAAAGAATTAAAGACAATCACAGAGACCTCTGGGACAACAGTAAACGCACAAGCATTTGAATTATAGGGGTCCCAGAAGAAGAAGAGAAAAAGTAAGGGTCTGAGAAAATATTCGAAGAGATTACAGTGGAAGACTTCCCTAACATGGGAAAAGAAATAGTCACCGAAGTCCAGCAAGCACAGAGAGTCCCATACAGGATAAACCCTAGGAGAAACACACTGAGACACATATTAATCAAACTAACAAAAACTAAATTCAAAGAAAAAATATTAAAAGCAGCAAGGGAAAAGCAAAAAATAAAAAACAAAGGAACCCCCATAAGGTTATCAGTGGATTTTTCAGCACAAACTCTGCAGGCCAGAAGGGAGTGGCAGGATATACTTAAAGTGATGAAAGAGAAAAATCTACAACCAAGATTACTCTACCCAGCAAGGATCTCATTCAGATTCGACGGAGAAATCAAAAGCTTTACAGACAAGCAAAAGCTAAGAGAATTCAGTACCATCAAACCAGCTTTACAACAGATGCTAAAGGAACTTCTCTAGGTGGGAAACACAAGAGGAGAAAAAAGACCCACAAAACCAAACCCAAACAATTAAGAAAATGGTAATAGGAACATATACGTCAATAATAACCTTGAATGTAAATGGATTAAATGCTCCAACAAAAAGACACAGACTGGCTGAATGGGTACAAAAACAAGACCCATATATATGCTGTCTATAAGAGACCCATTTCAGACCTTCACTTTCAGTTTGAATGTGTCTGAAAGTGAAGGGATGGAAAGAGATATTCCATGCAAATGGAAATCAAAAGAAAGCTGGAGTAGCAATACTCTAATCAGATAAAATAGACTTTAAAATAAAGACTGTTACAAGAGATAAGGAAGGACACTACATAATGATCAAGGGATCAATCCAAGAAGATATAACAATTATAAATATTTATGTACCCAACATAGGAGCACCTCAATACATAAGGCAAATGCTAACAACAATAAAAGGGGAAATTGACAGTAATGCAATAATAGTAGGGGATTTTAACAGCCCACTTACAGCAATGGACAGATCATCCAAACGGAAAATAAATAAGGAAACACAAGCTTTAAATGACACAATAGACCAGATAGATTTAATTGATATTTATAGGACATTCCACCCAAAAGTGGCAGAATATACTTTCTTCTCAAGTGCACATGGAACACTATTCAGGATACATCATATCTTGGGTCACAAATCAAGCCTCGGAAAATTTAAGAAAATTGAAATCGTATCAAGCATCTTTTCTGACCACAACACTATGAGACTAGAAATCAATTACAGGAAAAAAACTGTAAGAAACACAGATACATGGAGGCTAAATAGCGTGCTACTAAATAACAAAGAGATCACTGAAAAAATCAAAGAAGAAATTAAAAAAACTACATAGAAACAAATGACAATGAAAACACAATGACCCAAAACCTATGGGACATAGCAAAAGCAGTTCTAAGAGGGAAGTTTATAGCAATCCAATCTCACCTCAAGAAACAAGAAAAATCTCAAATAAACAATATAACCTTACACCTAAAGCAACTAGAGAAAGAAGAACAAAGAAAACCCAAAGTCAGTAGAAGGAAAGAAATCATAAAGATCAGAGCACAAATAAATGAAAGAGAAACGAAGAAAACAATAGCAAACATCAATAAAACTAAAAGTTGGTTCTTTGAAAAGATAAACAAAATTGATAAACCTTTAGTGAGACTCATGAAGAAAAAAAGGGAGAGGATGCAAATCAATAAAATTAGAAATGAAAAAGGAGAAATCACAACTGACACCACAGAAATACAAAGGATTATAAGAGACTACTATAGACAACTATATGCCAATAAAATGGACAACCAGGAAGAAATGGAAAAATTCCTGGAAATGTACAATTTTCCAAGACCAAACCAGGAAGAATTAGAAAATATAAACACACCTATCACAAGTAATGAAATTGAAACTGTAATTAAAAATTTTCCAACAAACAAAAGGCCAGGGCCGGATGGCTTCACAGGTGAATTCTATCAAACATTTAGAGAAGAGCTAACACCCATCCTTCTTAAACTCTTCCAAAAAATAGCAGAGGAAGGAACACTCCGTAACTCATTGTATGAGGCCACCATCACCCTGATTCCAAAACCAGACAAAGATGTCACAAAGAAAGAAAACTACAGGCCAATATCACTGATGAACACAGATGCAAAAATCCTCCACAAAATACTAGCAAACAGAATCCGACAGCACATTAAAAGGATCATACACCATGATCAAGTGGGGTTTATCCCAGGAATGCGAGGATTCTGCAATATACACAAATCAATCAATGTGATACACCATATTAAAAAAATTAAGGAATAAAAACCATATGATCATCTCAATAGATGCAGGAAAAGCTTTTGACAAAATTTAGCACCGATCTGTGATAAAAACACTCCAGAAAATGGGCATAGATGGAACTTACCTCAACATAATAAAGGTCATATGTGACAAACACACAGCAAACAGCATTCTCAATGGTGAAAAACTGAAAGCATTTCCACTAAGATCAGGAACAAGACAAGGATGTCCACTTTCATCACTCTTATTCAACATAGTTTTGGAAGTCCTAGCCACGGCGATCAGAGAAGAAAAAGAAATAAAAGGAATCCAAATTGGAAATGAAGAAGTAAAACTGTCACTGTTTGCAGATTAAATGATACTATATATAGAAAATCCTAAAGATGCCACCAGAAAACTACTAGAATTAATCAATGAATTTGGTAATGTTGCAGGAATGCACAGAAATCTCTTGCATTCCTATACACTAACAATGAAAGATCAGAGAGAGAAATTAAGGAAACAATCCCATTTACCATCACAACAAATGAATAAAATATCTAGGAATAAACCTACCTAAGGAGGCAAAAGACCTGTACTCAGAAAACAGTAAAACACTGATGAAAGAAATCAAAGAGGACATAACAGATGCAGAAATACACCATGTTCTTGGATTGGAAGAATCAATATTGTGACTATACTAACCAAAGCAATCTACAGATTCAATGCAATCTCTATCAAACTACCAACGGCATTCCTCACAGAATTAGAACAAAAAATTTTACAATTTGTATGGAAACACAAAAGACCCCGAATAGCCAAAGCAATCTTGAGAAAGAAAAATGGAGCTGGAGGAATCAGGTTCCCCGACTTCAAACTATACTACAAAGCTACAGTAATCTAGACAGTATGGTCTTGGCATAAAAACAGAAATATAGATCAATGGTTCAGGATAGAAAGCCCAGAGATAACTGCATGCACATATGGTCACCTAATTTATGACAACTGAGGCAAGAACATACAATGGAGAAAAGGCATCCTGGTCAATAAGTGGTGCTGGGAAAACTGGACAGCTACATGTAAAAGAATGAAATTAGAACACTACCTACCACCATAGACAAAAATAAACTCAAAATGGATTAAAGACCTCAATCTAAGACTGGAAACTGTAAAATTCTTAGAGGAAAACATGGAAAAAACACTCTTTGACATAAGCCACAGCAAGATCTTTTTTGATCCACCTCCTAGAGTAATGAAAATAAAAACAAAAATAAACAAATGGGACCTAATTAAACTTAAAAGCTTTTGCACAAAAGGAAACCATAAATAAGACAAAAAGACAACCCTCAGAATGGGAGAAAATATTTGCAAACGAAGCAACAAAGGATTAGTCTCTAAAATATACAAAGAGGTCATGCAGCTCAATATCAAAAAAACAAACAACCCAATTGAAAAATGGGTGGAAGACCTAAATAGACATTTCACCAAAGAAGACATACAGATAGCCAAAAAGCACATGAAAAGATGCTCAACATCACTAATTATTAGAGAAATACAAATCAAAACTACGATGAGGTATCACCTCACACTGATCAGAATGGCCATCATCAAAAAATCTACAAACAATAAATGCTGGAGAGGGTGTGGAGAAAAGGGCACTCTCTTGCAGTCTTGGTGGGAATGTAAATTGATACAGCCACTATTGAGAACAGTACGGAGATTCCTTAAAAAACTAAAAATAGAACCACCATATGATCCAGCAATCCCACTACTGGGCATATACCAAGAGAAAACCATAATTCGAAAGGACACATGTACTCCAATGTTCACTGCAGCACAATTTACAATAGCCAGGACATGGAAACAACCTAAATGTCCAATGACACATGAATGGATAAAGAAGATGTGGTACATATATACAATGGAATATTACTCAACCATAAAAAGGAACAAAATTGGGTCATTTGTAGAGATGTGGATGGACCTAAAGTCGGTCATATAGAGTGAAGTAAGTCAGAAAGAGAAAAACAAATATCGTATATTAAGGCATATTTGTGGAATCTAGAAAAATGGTACAGATGAACCTATTTGCAGGGCAGGAATAGAGATGTAAATGTAGAGAATGGACATGTGGACACAGTGGTGGAAGGGGAGGGTGGGACGAATTGGGGGATGGGATTTGACATAAATACACCACCATGTGTAAAATAGATAGCTAGTGGGAACCTGCTAGCTGAGCACAGGGAGCTCAGCTCGGTGCCTGTGATGACCTAGATGGGTGGGATGGGGTTGGGGTGGGAGGGAGGTCCAAGAGGGAGGGGATATAGATGTATATATAGCTGATTCACTTCATTGTGCAGCAGAAACTAACACAACATTGTAAAGCAATTATACCCAAATAAAAAAATAAATAAAATAAAATATGCAAGAACTCAAGGAATACTGCATCCAAGAACCCTTCCTGAGGTGCCTACATATGTTAATTAAACCAAACTTAATTACTTAATTCAACCAAGAGATGACTGTAGCAAGGACTAATAGTATCATTCAAGACATTTAATTATGGATCTAAGTGTAGAAGAAAGGTGGGAACAAGGATATTATTCTAATAATAATGAAATGATTATATGTTTAGACACTGTTGAAATAAAACAAAAAAGAGAGAAGATAAAAAGGAGAGAATGACCAATGATCTCACTGACTGTTGCTTAGGCAATAGATAGGAGTCACAGAATACCATTTAAAGCTAACAAAAGAACAAGAGCCTCATAAAAGGTATCAGTATAAAGGCAAACATAAAAACACAAATACAAACTGTTCTAAATACCAGAAGGAAGAAACAAATAACTCTCCCCCACAACCTAAAAAGACTATATAGAGAAACACAGTCAATATAACATGGTATGGTCAATAAACACAACATTAAACAATATGACAATTAAAACATAGAAATGAATGCAATTTACTTATCTTGTTCAGATTTTCTAATTAGCTCATAAAGAAAAACCCAACTGCATGTTGTAAAGAAGAGACACATTTAAATAGAGTGATTCATAAAGGCTAAAAAGAAAGGGTTGGGCAAAGATATGCCAGACAAATGGAAAAACTTATACAAGCAGGGAGTATAGTCCTGCTGCCAGTCTGCAGAACTGAAGTCAAAAGCATTAACCAGGACGAGGAACACTACTTTATAACAAAAAGGTCACAATTCATAATGAAGACATACCAGTTTCAATATCTGTATGTCAAATAATACAAATTACCTTTATAAAATGGTAACTATAGGAGTTGAAAGGGAACTAGAAACACACTAGTAACAAATACTTAAGACTGCTCCAGTCTAAGATAGGTCAAGTTGACAAAATTACAGGTAAAGAAGAACTAAATATAGCATAATTAATTAGGCAAATCTTTTGGTTCTCCCCTCATCTCTTTTTCTATTTACACCCCAATAATAGAGAATATATATTCTTCTCAACTACACATGGGACATTCTCCAAAATTGTCTGTATGTTGAATCACAAAAGTCTTAAATTCTACAAAGCAGAAATAATACAAACAATAATCTCTGACGATAATGCAGTAAAATTTAGACATTAATACTAAAATCATAATCAGTGGAACTTTCATCTAGAAATTAAAAACTCTAAATAAACAACTCATGTGTCAAGGAGGAAATGTAAACTGAAATTGTAGAATTTCTAAAAGTAATGAGAGTGAAAACAGTAGCAAAATCTGTAGAAAAGAAACAGTGATCAGAGGAAATTTTATAGCATATATATATTACATACATACATACACACACACACACACACACATATATATATATATGGAAGATTAGAAATAATAAAAGTGAATTCCCAATTCAAAAAGCTAGAAAAAGAACAATAAAGGAATCCCTCCAGGAACAAAACAAAACAAAACAAAACACAAGAAAGGAATATAAATGATAAAAGCAAAAATTCATATAGTAGAAAATGGAAAAATAGTAACAATTGAAGTGCTGTTTCTTTTAAAAACCAGCAAAATAAGCACTAATTTAATATTAAAAAGAGATGTCACATATAACAAAGTAAAAAAAATGACAAAAGGAAAGCAATCATAAACACAAATTTTTCTACAAACCTATGCTAAGAAAATTGAAAATCTAAATTAAATGGATAATTTCTTAGGAAAATACAATTTATGAAAATTGGTCCCAGTGGAAAACAATATGAGTACTAAGGATAATTTATTAAACTGGGTGTGAGTAAAGACTTTCTTAACCTGACTCAAACTTGACAAATCTGACTACAGAAAAGCAAAAAGGAATCTCTGTACAATCCAAAACACCATAATCAATATTAAAAGATAAACGACAAACCAAGAGAAAATATTTGTAACATATAGCAGTGAAAATTCATGCACTTTTGGTAGGAATGTAAGTTGGTGCAACCACTATGAAAAACAGTCTGGAGATTCCTCAAAAGACTAAATATAGAACTACTGTAGGTTCCAGCAATTCCATTTCTGGGTACTTATCTAAAGAAAATGAAAACATCCATTTGAAAAGATATATGCATCCCTATATTCATTGTGGCACTATGTATAATAGTCAAGATATGGAAGCAACCTGTGTGCATCAATAGATGAATGGATAAAGAAGATGTGGTATACACACACACACACACACACACACACACACACACACACAGGAATACTACTCGGCCGTAAAAAAAGAATAAAATCTTGACATTTGTGACAACATGGATGGACCTTGAGGGTATTATACTAAGTGAAATAAGTCAGACAGAGGAAGACAAATGACAGGATTTCACTCATACGTGAAATCTAAAAAACAAAACAAAGGAACAAACAAAACAAAACAGAAACACACACATAGACACAGAGAGCAAAATGGTGGTTCCAGAGGGGAAAGGGGTAGGGAGATGAAGGAAATAGGCGAAGGGGATTAAGAGGTACAAACTTACAGCTAAAAAATAAATAAGTCACAGGGATGTAATGTACACATAGGGAATAGAGTCAACAATATTGTAATAATGTTGTATGGTGATGGATTTATTAGACTTATTGTGGTGATTATTTCATAATGTATAAAAACGTCAAATCACTATGTTGTACACCTGAAACTAATATAATATTGTATGATATAATATTGCATTGCCAAGTATAACTTAATAAAAAAGTGAAGGGAAAAAAACCTTAAAAACTTTATAGAAAAATGTGTAAGAGTCAGGAATAGACAGTTCACAAAAAGTATACACAGTTGTCCTTTACACATGAAAAGATGCCCAACTTCCTTTAACAAAAAAGAGATGCAAATTAACACTATATTGAGATACTATTCTTCACCTACCACCTCAGCAAAAATCCAAAAGCTTGACATCACACTCTCATGGCAAAATTGTGGAAGAACTGCCCCCCAACCCTACAATGCTGGTGGTCAGGCAATATCACACAACCTCTACCGAGAGGAATTTGGCAGTAACTAACACAACCAGACATACTTTACCCTTTGACTCAACTATCTCTCTCTGAGAAATTTCTCTACAGTTTCATCTTTAACAATGCAAAAAATCAAATACACAAGGTTATTCATTGCACTATTATTTTACTAGCAAACCTTGGAAACAACATAAATATCCAAGAAGAGATGACAGGTTAAATAAACATTGTATGTGCACGTGCTGCAGTACTATTCAGCTGTGAAACTTATGAGAAAAATCTCTATCATCTGATATATGGTGATTTGTGGAATACACTGATAAATAAAAAGAATCCTATGCTTATTTTTGAGAAAACGTATACAAGAAGGTGAACCATCAACTGAAGAAACTGCTTCACGGCAAGAGATGGGCATGGACGATAAAGCTGAAGGGATACGAAAGAGAATGAGACGCTTTTGGGAAAAGCTCTTTTATAATCCATGTCAATGTTCCTTTATTCAAAAAAAATGTAAAAAGATGAAAAAACCCTCAAATTGAATACAAACATAAAGGAAATGAACCTAATTGTATATGAAACTGCTAACCACTCAGAAAAAAGTCAAGTATTAAAGAAATTACAGACTAAGATTTCATTGCACAAAGACCCAGAAGGTAAAAAGCTGTATTTATAATGTCGCACAATTTGGTATGCTTTCCTGACAGAAGGCATCAGGATACTGATTTCTGGGTCTTGGGGTTAATTTATTTACATCAGTTCGTACGCCTTCTGCACTAGGAAACCCAGTGGGTCTGGAGTTTAGGAGCCTCATGAATAAAACAGCCGCAATAACAAAGTTTCAAGAGTATGGGGCGGGGCAAACATTAATTTCAGTGGTTTAGACCTGAGGCCAGACCAGAATTTAATAATTCAGAGGGGAAGGCACAGATCTCTGGAGAGGACAGGGTTGATCAAAGTCTTTCCAAGTGACCCTTGGTCTTTGGCCGACAGTGACCTTAGAAAGCTGGTATCCGAGGCTTCTGTGAAAAGAACCTCTGGGCATTATGGAAGCTGCAGAGGTAGATTCCATTCATTGTGGGAATCTGCCATTCCAGATAATCCTAAAAGCCTCAGAGCTATTGTAGACACTGGGCATTCGGAATGTAAGGTATAAAGTCATTGCAGCAGGAAACCTACAAAAGCCTGGGAACTGAAAACGGGTATTTTTCGGGGGGAGCAGGAGTGGGTCGGAGCTTTGTCGCCTTTGTGGGACCAAGAATGACATTTTGGCTTCAGGATGCAAGGTCCTGTTTAGAGATACAGTAGTACATAAGTCTTGGCCTATGGGCTTGTAAGAGGGTATGGTTTGCAGAAGAAGTCGGATCCAGAGTAGGAGGCTGGAGACTGAAAGCCTTCTTTCTCCTTAGATTGTCGTATTTCCCCCTACAGGGAGGTCAGTCTCTTCTACAGTTTACTCAGTGTGGCAGCTCCAAATCGGGGACGTCAGATGGACGCAAGGACTTGGAGCTAAGTAGCTCATAACATGCTCTTCCATAATGGACCAAGTCTATATTTTAATAAATGACTCAAAGTAAGTATTGATAAACAATGGAAACTTTAAAAACTGTTTAGCCACCACTTTCCAGGGCGTCAAGTTGAAGACCTGGATAGGTTATTAGAGAGAAAAAATCAAAAATTTGCTTTAATTCCCCACTTTGCCTTATCAATGACGATTTTAAAGATTTAGGAAAAACAACTGAGAGAAACTGCCATATCCTGTCACGGTCTTGATGGTTGTCGTGACTGCTGTTTTCTTATGCTCCCGAAATGACTGGCTTTCAATAGGATATTCTATGGTTTTGTGGTTGAAAGTGTTCCTGATGAGATCTGGATATATTAGTATAAGAGAAATTTGCAATTCATCACTGATGGTATTACTTAATACATCTCTCATAATGTAACACATTTTATGAGCGCTTTCTTAATTCAAGAAAATTTATTGCTCATCTACTTTGAGGGAGGCAAGAAACTAGGCTGTGAAGGTACAGGGATATGTCTCAACATCCATGGAGCTGATGTTTTCAGGCAAAGCCAGCCTTTAAACAAATAATTTCACTAATTATTAATTAATTATAATTTATGATACATGCTACTAGGAGAAGTACATGTATATTTTACTCTACCTAAACCCTCAGGTGATTTTTGAAAAGCTTGGAATCACAGGCTGTTACATTTCATGGGTATAATTCACTACAATTGATTTAAATAATCCTAATGTAATAAGTCAGCAACACATTTGTCAGTTGGGTATTTCGGGATGAAGTCACACGATGGATGTCATTTTTCTAGCAGAGCAGTCTTTTAAAATTTAATGAATTGGATATATAGAAGAAAATCCTACTGTTTAAAATCTCTGGGGAACTAACACACCATCGTAAAGCAATTATACTCCAATAAAGATGTTTAAAAAAAAAAAAAAGAAAGAATGAGAGCAAACAAATTGTTAAATATGTAACGGAATAAACATACCATTGAATAAATCACTAAAAAATAAAAATAAAATCTCTGGGGACAGCTAAATATTGAATGTCAATATGGTAAGGACCTACCTTAGAAACATGAAATTTAACATTTACCTTTGTTTATTATATTAGATGAGCTGACTTCTACATAGGAATATACCCTAATTTCACTTTCTATGTAATATGCAGCCTCAGAGCATTGTTTAATTAAAATGCCACTTAGACCAGTTAAGCAAATTAGACTGAGCATCAACCTAGGGCTGCTAACGAAAATGTGCAGAAAGATGCACCAATTTTCTAAGATGGTACCGTCTGAAGCATCTCCCACAACAGTGGGTACAAGAAGCACCATGACAGTTCTACAAGCCATTAAATGGTAACATAAATTTTGCTTTTGCCATGAAACTCATGGATCCTAAAAGGCTTGCATGCTTTATAGGTAAGTAAGCTGGACATCTGTCAAATTGGGATGACATGGGGTTGTCATAGATTCTCTGCTTTATCTGGTCTACTGAGCCCTGTGTTTTTCTGGCAGAACAAAGAATCAATTCACAGACATTTTTGAAAAGGACACTTAGAAAGAAAGATCAATAAAAATACTAATTGTCAACATCACTTGGGGAGAGAAAGGAAGCATGGATAGCTTCCATATTTTCTCTCTGTGTTGTGGAATGTTTTAAAATATTAACAGAATAGGCAAACTGATCAAGCCCACAGTGCTCTGTTGTATACTTGTTCTAGGTGGAGAAAATGTATAATTCTCAGCAGTACCTATCACAGATAGATTACAGAGTGTCAAAGGTAATGAAAATTGAAAGAGCAAGCAGGGAAATGCTTTTTCCATGACATAAAAAGGGAGGTTCACTATTCAGTGTGTGACTGTAACAATGAGATTTCTCATTCCCTGTTTGGGATTAATCTAAGGCACTACTGCTGCCTATTAAAATTTAATGACAGAAATGCCAAAATACAGATATTAAATTATATTTATATAGCCAGTTGTGTGTGTGGGATTGCCCAAATGTTCTTTACCAAAATAATTTCCTGTCCAAATTATTTTAGCTGGATCCTGTAGTAGAGATATTGGAATCACAGTCTCCCCATCTTGGCAATATAGTGTAGAGAATGGTGACTTGAGAGGACATAAGCATCTTTAACTTTGAGGGGTGTGAATGGTATAAATGTTACAAATACACCTTCAGTTAGGTTATAATGAACAGTGAATCATCATAATACCAGCCAGTATAAAAAAGCAGCAAAGTGTCTATTAATATACACTGTGCTGGCATCAAAAGCATCCACTTCCAATATAGCATTTTACTCAGAGAGGGAAGTGGTGCAATTTTAGAACAAATCCTGAATTTCCTGACCCACACAAAAAAGAGCAATGGCTTCTATTGGTAAGCTTCTAGAACAAAAGAGGGCAGAGTATTTTATCCAATGATTTGGCCACTGTGATTTATACAAATCTTTACCTATTCAGGTTTGTCCCATCCTTGCAGTGTTCTCAGACAGAAGGACTAGATTAGATATCAGGAACAGGGAAACAAAATCTCTTCCTATTAAAACACAAAATCCTGTTTGATCAAATTATAAAATATGGTAGTGAGGTATATGATATAGTAAAGTAAAAAAAGTGCAGGATTTGGAATTAACAGCATGTACTACATTATTGCTTTGCTTCGTGGTAGAAGGAAACAAAGGAACATGGAAGCTGAGGGCGGGATTGCCTAATGTTGTCTGCAGTAAGTAAATCTGAAAAATATGAAGAGGCCTGGAAGAGAAAACATGATGCCTGCTGTGTCCGCAAGGTATCGAGATGCCTAAATCATGGGGAAAATTCTTGGAGAGCACTTGACCTCAGTGGAAAATATTACCCGTGTAAAGCTGTCAGAGTCCTCCTCAGCTTGGGTTGCTTGGCATGTAAAGAGCCAGTCAATCCCACAAATTAGGCTGCCCTGCAGGCATGTCTAACTTACATGCCAGGCTTTCAGGAAACGTTAAAGGTCCAAGTGGAGCTGTGATGTGTACCCATGGTAACAACTGGACTGTGTGTAAATCACACAAGCAGTGACAATGTGATATGATGTAGGACTCAGCCACTTTTGTAAGACTACATGTAAAAATTCAAACTATTCAACACCATTGGTACTGTGCAGACAAAGTACACAGGGAGTTCTAGAGGACACATGGTCTCATGGAGGGAATCATAATTTCTGACCTGTATGGCCTTTCGAGGCCAAGAACATTGAAAATATTGATTTGTTCACAAAGCATCACTAGCAAAAGTATTATTGATATGATAAGATAATTGGGTTAAGGTCTTAGGCTACATTTTATATGTGGCCTGAGATTCTTTTAGGTTTGCATTTTCAGAATCATCTCTGATATACATAGGGCATACAGTCCAGAGTGCAAGTATAAGCAACGACAATAGCTTTTTTAAACATATTAACATAGTTTTCCTTTTCACAATTCCTTGTGTGTGAGTCTCCCTCTATTTAAGCAGTCACTTATTTTAGGAGATTTAGGCCTGCTCAAGTGGGAATATAAAGAGAAAGGGTCAAGAATCAATGTGTGACTTCCATGTCACAGGGTTGGGAGTAGAACTTGCTGGTACAAAGCCCTGGGAGAGAGGATTCAGGGTGCAAAGTTCTTAGAGCTCTAGACAAAGGCAAGGACCGTAACTTGAGCAAGTGTAAGGCATCCTGCAGCAGAGAACAGCAGGCGTACCACAGACCCACCATTGTCACCATAGGGATACCTGTTCATCTACTACCTGGCACCATCTTGGATCGAAGAGGAGAGAAGAGACCCACTGGGGGGAAAAAAAAAAAAACTGGAAGGAAATTTGAACTTTAACACTGACAGGCTATCACCTTCCCCCAAATAAAGCCGTTTTAAACTAAAAGGGACAGGAAAAAACCTCTAGTTGGCAAGTTTAAGTTTTCTCACTCTCCTTCAACAGTAATGAAGGCTCCAACACAAACGAGATTAGTTAAATAAAATTAAAATCTTTTCTTACGTATGAGTTGTAGTTTGCAAATACCAACCTTGCTATGCTAGCATTAAATTAAAATCAAGTATTTAAGCAAATGTATTTGACAGAAACATTGTAGGCTATGGAGTCAGATAAACCTGATTGGAATTTTGGATTTCCTTGGATAATCCTCAGTTTCTTCACCCTGCTCGATGTTATAAGGAATAGAAATGTGGAGTGCCTGACCTGCTTGGTACTCAGTAAATGCTAGGTTCTACTGTGACTACTCCCGATGTTGTTGTTACTCTGTCGTCATCATCGTGACCATCAGCAGCAGCAGCATCGGTAGGAACTGTAGTAGTAACAACAGTGGGACTTGATGGAGTAACGATGGGTCCATATTTAGAGTGTGTGGCAGGTAAAACCCAGAAGCCGTTTTGCCTCATAAGTATTGGAAGAAGGAGGTTTTTCAGAATTATTTGAAATATGGAAAAGAGCTTATAAAACTGGGTGTGAAAAATGAGGACTGAAAAATTATTAAGTAGGGAGAATCCTCTCTATTATTTTCTTCCTGTGTGAAGTTGGCTTGAAGCCTTCAGAATAATCAGACTGACAGCAGTCTAGCTTCAGAAATGGGAGAAGGGGCTTTATTTATAAAGACGATATTTTGCTTAATACAAAGGGATGCAACTGGAGTTCATAAAGAAAGCTACCTGAAAACAAATACAATTATGTCTGATTATAATTCTTACTTAATGTCCATATAAATTATTCTTTAAAAAATATTATGTTGTGGCTTTTTATTAGAAAAAATAAGGTTAACAAGCATATTTAAAATTATTTCTTTAGTGCACAAATCAAAATCACATCAGAACTATAAATATAGCCCTTGAAGTAACAACTATAATTAAGGTAATAATGATATTTTCATTAGAACATTCCTTTGTTTGATATGGTGACATTTTTCTTTTAGTAAAACTATAAGTGATTAAAAAATCTATTTCTGCTCAAAGATCAATCAATTATTGTCACTCAGAGCTAACACTTGAAAGGAAAAGATAAATCTGTGTCTTAGAATTATGGTGCTAGAAAAAGGAAATTTTTTTAATCTGGAAAAGAGATAAAAGGTGAAGAAGAACATGAAAGCTACTTTATCAGTGTTAAAAATTAGCATATTATACTCAGGAACCTAATAGAGATACAAATTAGATAGTTCTAAAACCACTGTGATTCACGAAGTTCCACTGTGAGAGGTGAGAGTTAGAAAACTCAGTAAGACCAGATGTAACAAGACAGACTGGAAAGGACTCCATGGGCAGCTAAGACAAAGGAAAAACAATGCAAGGAGAAAGAATACGTTATACCATTGAGAAAAGGGATTTCTACTGAGTTCTGAAGATTATAACCATCTGTTTTCTCTCTCTCGGTGAGAAACTTGAAGACAGGGAGCATATCTTACTCATCTTCTATTCCCCAAACCTAATATGAGGGGCTCAGCACAGGCATTTATTAAAGGAATGAATGAGATCAGGTGCCCATTGTGGCACTTAGAAAGCTAAAATGTCTTATACCTTTGTCTGAAGAGCAATCCCAGATATTTGGGTAGCACAAGGAATGTTGGCTTCCTATGACACTAATACTTAGTTGTTAATTTATTTATTTAACAAATGTTAACTCGGTTTTTTAGTCAGGTGTTCTTGTGTTGAGAATGTTTGCCCCATATTTCAGATATTTTCAGGTGTGCTGGGTCGAGGTGGA
The DNA here is from genome assembly GCF_028021215.1 of Eschrichtius robustus. Taxonomy (NCBI): domain Eukaryota; kingdom Metazoa; phylum Chordata; class Mammalia; order Artiodactyla; family Eschrichtiidae; genus Eschrichtius; species Eschrichtius robustus. The sequence goes on from NC_090831.1 coordinate 22,276,570, forward strand.
GAGAGAGAAGAAAATGTTGCTATTGGCAATGTCCCATTAAGCTCACTCCCTCCCTTGTCATTGCCCTAACAGAGATGTTAGAGAAGCACATATGGATTAAAGAACTGTTTTAGTAAAGAATACAAAAAATAGGCATTAAAGTTTTAGGTACATTGCTTTTGGTAACATAGATTTTTGGGGACATGTCATGGTAGAAGTATGCCCAGGTGCTCTCAGATGAAGGAATGGCCATTTACAGCAGGGGGTGAAGTGGACAGTAGATACTTTACAGAGAAATGCCCATGGAGCTGTGTCCTAAAAGATGACTCAACATTTACCTGACAACTTTTCTTACTGAGGGGGGTTTACTCTATACTGAAAAAAATGGCATTTAATTTCAATAAATGCTATTTATGTTCCTATCCCAACATCTCAGGAGGTTATCTTTTAAATTTTTCATGGCCAAAGTTATAACCCTTCCTGCCTTATCTCAATTATTTAGCACCATCGAACTACTAAAATTAGCTACAATTATACAATGTAGAGATAACATGTATCGGACACTGTGCTGAGTGCTTTACCTGTATCATACTTTTGATCCTCATAACAACCCTAGGTGGGGGGATACTATTTAACTGCTTAGAGCCCAACTAAAATTATTTTTGATGACGGTGGAAGGTGGTGGTGCTGAAATCCCCTTGAATAAAAGATTCCTTCCTGGACGTCCTTCCTTGGGACACCCAATGTTCTAAATGTTGGTAAGAAAATGTGAAGAGACACATGAAGGGAAAGACCTGGCATCTGTGCATCCATCGTTTTTTTAGGAATGCCCCAGAACTCTGAAATAATTTTCACATTGCTTTTCAGTAGGAGTCTAAGTTCAATATTTTCAAATCCTTTCATACTGCATTTCCTTGTTGTGCAATAGATACAGTGAATGTCGGCTTTGGTTGTGCAGAAAGACGTCAACACACAGTACTTCAGCTAACATTAGAGTCATAATTTAATCTTTGATATTTATGCAATAACACAGGTTATATTTACGAGGACATTCAGAAACATTAGAAACTTTAAACATTTTTCTGGCATTCACATGACAAGAAAATGTGGATGCACTTGGAAGCCTATTCCATTTTATTTGAATTGTAATGCCATCTGCCAAAACTCACTCTCTCAAAAAGTACTGTTCTGACAGCATCAGAAAGGAACTTTGTCTGAGAATTAGGCATCTGTTTTTTGCTTAATTTACAAAAGGCACATTTTGTTTGCATTCACAAGGGCCTTCTACAAATTTACTATTCAATTAATATGTCATTCTGTGACAATGACAAAATAATCAGATTCTTAAATGAGTCCCATTTCTTTTCAGTTTTAACTTTGCAAAGCATGAAAGGATTATATGGTGTAGTACCCTTCCAGCTTATTACAAAGCCAGTTTTCCTCTGTGAAGATGACACTATTGGCATCACCCGGGCGTTCCCTTCAGGTAGTTTCTAGTAATGGCACTGAATTTGTGCCGGGTCTTCCCTGCTTGGTTCTCATTGTGATATGAAGCTTGTACACTTGTGCAATGATCCGTAGAATTTACCTGGAGTTAGTGGAAGAGGACAAAACAAACTAAGTCTCAGATCCTAAGTTCCTTGGAAGTGTATGGTGACAGCTGAAACTGGCCAGACATCTGCTGAGCTCTTCCTCCACAAATACATTGTGTAGACTCTGTATTTAACATGCTAGATACGGCAGAGGGGATATGCCAGCAGGTAAGATCCTTGCCTCTGAATAATTTACAATCTACCTGGAGAGGTAAAAACATCTACGTGTAAAAACAGAAATAGATCCATAAAGAGTATTTATGAATGAAGGTGCAGGTGTGAATTGGTATACACAAATACTGTGTAATTTCACAATAAATAATGTGCTTTAATTTGCAGTAGCTTCATAACTCTCACTGATTCTCAAGTAGAATCACAATGGAAACAAAGAATAGAAGTGTGGTGCTACTTGGGGGAAAATAAGATGAGTTCAGGCATGGGCTATGGAGAGATAGGTGGGATGATGAGTAGTTTTGCAGAGAATGAACATAGGAAAATATATAAGTTGTAAGTTAATTATCCTAGCTAGAGAAGAGTATTTATGTTAGATAATAAGAGAAAAAGCTCTATATGTAATGTAGATAAACTGATGGGATGCTTCTGAATCCTAGGTTGAAGAGTCTTAAGTAATTGGAAACTTTTGTAGTGTCTAAGAAGAGGAACAACATAATAGATACATTTTGGGAAAGCCTTAATCAGGTACTTGCATTCTTGATACTTCCATCATTAGTACATAGCATATGCCCAGCACAGTGCTTAGAATAAAATACAAAAATGAATGTGTAGAATCAGGAGGTAAGTTGGTTGTATTCAGGAGGTCACCTGTGTTCCTGTGGCTGCCCTGATTCAGACCCTCTTTCCTAGTTTTGGGTAATTCTCCACAGCTCAAATCTTAGTGGGAGGTGGGTGCTAGATGCAACTACAGAAGTTGAAAAGCCCACATACTTGCCTTCCCTGAAGCCTGGAAATTAGGGCATGGAGCTGTTTTTAATCCAGGTTTGGGAAGTCAGACACAACTGCCTGGGATTTTGAATCTGGAGCTAAGTGTGCAAAGAAGCAGCACCTGTAAAAAATTTATTCTAGTCATGGAAGAGACTGCCACAGCTAGTTTTGGGGGCAGCCATAGCAGTTTGGCCAGAGAGAGCAGTGTCTTCCTTGGCCTGTTCTTGTGGGATGACCCCAGCTGGGGTTCTGGCTATGAAAACTCGCTTTCTTATTTTCCGAGCCTGGTTTTCCCACCTTCCTTGTCATTCTGTAAGCTACCAAACAGCCTTTCAATAAATTCATTTTCTACCTAAATCAAGAGAATCAGTTTCTGCTGTTTGCACTCAAGAACTTTGATAAAGGTATCTCAGGCGGTGACTACGATCCTATTTTGGGATAATGATAATGGCTAGAGTGAAAAAAGGACAAAATTGAGAGATACTGACAAGGAAGAATTGACAGATCTGGTAACTAGCAAGATAATGCTGTTCCATTCTAGCTTCACTACTCTGTTTGCAGTAATACGTGCATGACATTGCCTAACGGATAACACAGAGTGAAACAAAACGTTTGCAAATATATATCCTAACTGATTCATAATAAAGTGTTTGTACAACATGTGAACATAATGTCTGTAAGTGTGACATTTCTTCAGAAGATAAACTAAACTGGGGAAGTGGTGGTAAACATGAATGGTGTTTTTAAATAAAAATATCTTTCTATAGAGGGAAAGAGTGAAGCTTTCATGAGCCACTATACTTTTTTGACTCTATATATGTTAATTGTTGTTTTCGTTGACTTCTTAGCTTTAATAAGCAGCACCTGCTGCCTCAATCTTGACATGGCCGAAACAAAGTTCATAGTTTTTCCTCCAAGAGGTCCTTCACCAATGTGTTTTGTCTCAATAGTCAGCATTGCAGGTGCCAGATGCCCAATCAAGGAACCTAAGAGAGACCATGGATTTCTTCCTTCCCTCTTCTGATGATTCAAAAAGTCCTGTATTTCATCCCTTAATCATCTCTCAAATAATTCCCCTCCCCTCCATGACTATAACCGTTGCCAAAATCTCATCACTTCTTAACTGGAGTTTTGCCAATTGTTTCCTTGTCCCTTCCAATCCACCCCTACTAGAAATCCTTAGGTGCCCTTCCCTTTGGTTTTTAAAGTCTAAACCCATTAGAAAGGCACACAGGGGGCTTCCCTGGTGGTGCAGTGGTTAAGAATCCCCCTGCCAATGCAGGGGACACAGGTTTGAGCCCTGGTCCGGTAAGATCCCACATGCCATGGAGCAACTAAGCCCGTGCACCACAACTACTGAGCCTGCGCTCTACAGCCTGCGAGCCACAACTACTGAAGCCCGCGTGCCTAGAGCCCGTGCTCCGCAACAAGAGAAGCCACCGCACTGAGAAGCCCGCCCGCCGCAACGAAGAGTAGCCCCCGCTCGCCGCAACTAGAGAAAGCCCACACGCAGCAAGGAAGACCCAACGCAGCCAAAAATTAATAAAAAAAATTTATATATATATAAAAAAGAAAGGCACACAGGGTCTGCCAGGATCTGCCACAATCACATCTTCCCAAGTACATCTCCTTTCCCACATAAACCTTTTGTGCTGAGACTTTTTTCCATGCTCAAACTTTACACAATTCCTTGGCTCTTTGATTTTGCATATACTGTTTCCTCTGCCTGGAACCTGCTTCTCACTTTCTGTCTAAATTCCATCTGTCCTCTATGAGTCAGCTGATTGTTACCCTTCTTAAGAGTGTCTCCTGACCATCATTCTTAGCAAGGTAGCCATGGCTACTCATCTATAATCCTTGGTTCAAATGTTACAACCCTTATCACTTGTTGCATAATGGTTTATTTCTCCATCCTTCTCCACCAGTAGACAGTGAGGACTGTGGGGACCATATAGCTCATTGAGTTTTGTATTCTTATTTCTCAGTGACCTTTATAAAGCATCTAGGCTTTGTCCAAAATAAGTCCTTTATATATATATATTGTTTCAGGAATGAAAAGGGCACATATTCCTTATGAAACCTGAAGGATATCCGTAACAACACTTGGGCTAATTATATGATCATAAACAATTATTTTTACAAAGGTAAGAGAAGGTCAAAGGTATTTCCATTAACCAGCACTTAGTCTATAGTGAAGCTGGATCTGTAAGACACAATATACAATTGTTCCCCAAATGTTCAATGGTCAGAATGATAGTTCTTTTGAAGGAGGGGAATAGTTATTGAGCAACATTCTTGGCCCCAAGAGGAAAGAAAGTTCAGAAAGCTGCTTTGCCTTTCTTTCAACTTCAAAATGGATTTTCACAGACAGAGTCCTTTAGAGACTCTTGTTTAATGCAAGTATCTCTTACATTATGGGAAATACAGAAGAGAAAGCAGGAAAAAAAAGTACAGATCAAATAGAGGGAATAAGAGATTTTGAGATAAACAGACTGAGAAAAATCTTTAAAATTTTAAAGTCCAATGAAGAGAGAAGGGAAGATGGGAAGCAAGACAAATGGTCAAAAGTGCAGAGAAAGCTCCAGCTTCATGCTTACTGAGATTCGACCTTAACAGAAAATTGGTGTTTCCTTGAGCTTTTGGCTTCTTTCCCAGTGCTCTGCTCAAAAAATTCCCTCATCTTCATCACCCAACTCCCTGAGGTCAGGCAACATCCACAAGTAATCAGGCATTTGACCGGCAGTCTGAGGGGCAGTCTGTACTCGCTGCACTTTTGCAGTTCAGTACAGGGAAGAGATAGAAATGACCCAACACAGAACACAAAACTCTGTTTCGTGATCTAGCATTATAGATATTTTCCTAGTTTACTTAATATATTTCCAACCTTGAATTAACTTAGATACCAGTCTTCAGAGAAAAAGTTTTACACAGGTGCTATTATTTTTCTATTTCCTATAATGAATTCAGTTTTCCTACTAAAAAGAACTTGGGAGATGTACAAAATTGAAAAGAATTCCAAGAATATGATGAAAATGCAAATACATTCTTAAACACTTATTTTGTATGAAGTGGATGGAGGAATACGGTATAGCACTAAAAACAGATATTAACCAAGATCCAGAAAAAAGGTCATACTGATTCTAATAAGAATGCAGAGCATGTGGACAATATTAACTGTCTATGGAAAACAGAACAAAAACTTTTTCTATGAGGCTGTGTGTTCTTGTTCATATCCTTGTCACTGTTGAATCTCCAGGTCTAGCCCAGTGCCAGGAAAAGAGCAGGTATTCAAGAAACATAAATTGAATAAATTAGACTAGAAGGTAATTTGGAGGTAGTATACCAACAGTTTTAAGATGACTCTTTAAGGTAAGTTTTAAGATAACCAATATAAAATATAATCTCCACACAGCAAAGCGATTTACGAAAAGAACAAGTCAGATAAACTCATACCCCATTAAAAAAATACTCTCCAATGTGATTTAGGAAAAAATCCAAATTCCATTTCGGGACCTCCAGGCCTTCCATTCCTGCCAACCTCTCTGACTTCAGGTTCTACCATTCTCCTCTCTGTTCTCTATACTTGAACCAAAGTGGTGGTTTTGTTTTGTTTTGTTTCCCTTGCCATTCCTGAATGTGTTAAGCCAAGTCCTACTTTAGGGCTTTTACTTCTGCCCTTTTCTTTACCTGGTATGTTCTTCCTTAGATATTTTCATAGCTGGATCCTCATAATTCAAATCTCAAATATCACATGCTTCAGAGGGCTTGACTATACTATCTAAAATAGCAACCCTTCACTTTATCCAGTACCCTACCTTATTTTATTAGCATTTTTTACTATATGAAATTTTACTATTTATTTTCTTGCTTACTTGATCTAAGCTTCACTTGGGCTCCATGTTATCTTGATATGCAAAGTAAATGGTCTCTTATTGATTGAATGAATGAGAGAAATATAAAATGTTATGAAACTATGTTTAAGTGAAAAGGGTTATGTGAGGTCTGATAGGTTCAAGACATATAGAATCCAGGAAAGAAAAGAACAGAGGGTTAGGTTAAATCTCTGTTCTTGGCCCTAAGAGAAAGAACTCAGACTATTATGTTTCTTGATTAGCTCAGTGTTGGTCAAAGGGATACACTAAATAAATGACAAATATTTTCACTTAGCTTCCTAGTTAGTAATTCAACTTTTAGGTACAATGAATTTGATGTGAATTTAAAGAATGTTGAGCATGACATTCCAGACCTTAATAACCTAGGATATAAAATGGTGGAAAGAGATGGAAATAGTTATTTTAATAGGTGGCAACAGATTTTTCATGAGAACGTTTATATTCAGGAAAATACCTTGATGATTGGTTGTAAAAAAAAAAAGTAAGGTCCTAGGAACTTTACTATTTTAAAGGGAGACCATTAACAAAAAAAAAAAAGAAAAGAAAAGCTAAACAGCTCTGCACACAGAATGAAGATAAATGTAAGGAAGAGAAAAGAACAGGGAGAGGGAGATTAAGCCTATGAAAGCACACTGATGTCAAGGTCGCCAAAGTAATTGTAAAAATAAAAACATTTAATATTATATTTAAAATTTCTGCACACACAGGCAGACACACAGTCTTACATTGCCCAAACCATCAATAAATTCTGTTAACATATTCTGTTAACATTACCTGGTAATGCCTTATGTGAGAAATTCCTAAGAAGACCAAGGAGTAAGGGTTGAGTTCCATATCTGGGCTGACCTGGAAAGAACAGCCATGGAAAGTGAAATGTGAGTGAGAGCAACAGTTTGGTGGGCAAGAACTTAGAGATAAGGTTGACCTAAAGAACTAATCTTCCACGAACACACAGAAGTTTTGGTTAGGGCTCAGTCTCTGGAACAAGACTAAAAATTTTTTGAACATTTACTAACTTACAAGGCTGAGATATAGCAATCAACAAGATAATGACTCCAGTTTCATCTGTCACATGACTTCACTTCTATGTAAAAGACTGACAATGGCCACATTTCTATCTCCATAGCAGGAATGGGTTCCATCCAGTTACAGATAAGTTTCCAAATATTAAAAAGTCTTAAAAATAAGTAGAGGGCAACATATTATATCGTCTATCCTCTTCTATTTCTAATTTATAGAGGACTAGGATTATTACATTCACATCTGTTAATGATATTGGGTAGCATCCTAAACTAAAAATTAAACATTGTCTATGAAATATACAGGGCCTAAGTATATATCAAAGAGGGGGAAAAAGGAGGTGTAAATCCTCCGTGAACTTGAATTGCATGTGTGAGTATGTGTGCTGTGTGAGAAAAAGCCAAGAATAGAAACTGGCTATCTACATGCTATAATCAGGTAGAAGATTCTTCAAAGGAATGTCAAATTGAATCAAATAATCCACGATCAAAGACAACTCAGAATGTGAAACAGCAGTGTTAACTCAGTTGACTCAGGTATTACAAGACGAATGCTTGAAATGACTTGAGGTACTACTGCTGATTTCATGTCAGGGTCAGAAGGATGCTTATTAAAGTTGCACCTCTGAATTTGACTTTACTCTCATTATTACCTGTGCTTATAACATTGCTTGTCTAGAAAATATCTTGTTAACTATTAGTTTACCATCTCTTGTTTGATTATCTGGAACTTTTATAATATCATGGTGACTGAGATGGCCTTAACATTCCCCTTAGCTTGCGTAAACTTAAGAAGGGTTTCTTTCTGATTGTGGGCCCCTGACCTCCCTTTTCTTAGAGCTTTCACTTTAGAAACTTGCAACTGTAATTTCTTTGTCTGCCTCTTCTAGATATAAGTCTTCTACAACCCAGGAATATCTTTCTCAAGGACCTGGGAGCCATCTCTTCGAAATGTAAACATCAAGAAAGATACCACCACTATCTCCCAGTCTTTGTGGGAGGGTAGGAGCCTAACTTTGGTAAGTGCCAATTAGCAAACACAGATGGCCTAACCATTTTGACCAAATTTCTCCATTCCACTCACTCCCACAGTCCTCCAGTATTTTCCATCACGTACCCCAGCATTTAAAAATCCTCCTGCTTTTTGTTTGGGGAGTTGAGTTCAATCTCTCTTCCCTATTGCAATAGCCTTGAACAAGTCTTCCTTGCCTGTTTAACTGTTAGCTCTGTCTGGTGCAATATTTCTTTGGCAGTGGACTGATCTGTTTTCTCACCTTCCTTAATTGTTTATTCTCTTGATATCAGGCAATACTTTCCAGTTACTTTTAAGCCAGTAAAAGTTTTCTTTTAAATATGAGATTTAGAATACATGTAATTGAAATGGATATTCATGACAGAGGTAGGAAATGATAGATACACTGAAGAACAAACATAATCAGAGAGTAGAAAATGAAAATTTAGGTAATTGGATAATATTGCCAATTAAATATTGTTATTTGCCATCTGCCTCTACAAGGATTAAGTCACTAGCCATTGCAGTTGCTGACCTTCAACACACCCTGAAGGAAGTTCAAGGTGGAGATCAGGAATGAGGCACTCTGTGCTCTGGGAAAAACTGGCAAAACAGGTCTTAAGATAGTCAGATATTTTCAGGAGATTTTATGAGCTGAATTTCTTGCATCTTCCCATATTTAGAAAAGCATTAAAATTGTTAACAAAGACATCTGCTCCTTGTGACTAGCAGCAACCTTCTGCCAAAATGTGTGCTTGATTGCATGTGTCCCCCTTCACTAAAATCACATATATAAACCCCCTTACCTCTTTGTTCCTCTGAGCAGTCCCTCAGAGCTATCTCAGACGCTATCTCCTGGGCTATAGTCCTCTTTCTGCCCCCAATAAAACTTAACTCACAACTCTCACGTTGTGCATTTTTTCTTCAGTCAACAATATGAAAGAGACCCACCACCAGTCCGTCCCATCAGGAACCTTGCAAAAGCCTCTTAGATAGCCTCATCCACCAGAGGGCAGACAGAAGAAGCAAGAAGAACTACAATTCTGCAACCTGTGGAAGGAAAACCACATTCACAGAAAGATAGACAAGGTGAAAAGGCAGAGGGCCATGTACCAGATGAAGGAACAAGAAAAAAACCCAGAAAAACAACTAAATGAAGTGGAGATAGGAAACCTTCCAGAAAAATAATTCAGAATAATGATAGTGACGATGATCCGGGACCTCGGAAAAAGAATGGAGGCAAAGATCGAAAGACGCAAGAAATGTTTAACAAAGACCTAGAAGAATTAAAGAACAAGCAAACAGAGATGAACAATACAATAACTGAAATGAAAACTACACTAGACAGAATCAATAGCAGAATAACTGAGGCAGAAGAACGGATAAGTGACCTGGAAGACAGAATGGTGGAATTCACTGCTGCGGAACAGACTAAAGAAAAAAGAATGAAAAGAAATGAAGACAGCCTAAGAGACCTCTGGGACAACATTAAACGCAACAACATTCGCATTAGAGGGGTCCCTGAAGGAGAAGAGAGAGAGAAAGGAACAGAGAAAATATTTGAAGAGATTAGAGTCAAAAACTTCCCTAACATGGGAAAGGAAATAGCCACCCAAGTCCAGGAAGCGCAGCAAGTCCCATACAGGATAAACCCAAGAAGAAACATGCCGAGACACATAGTAAACAAATTGACAAAAATTAAAGACAAAGACAAAATATTGAAAGCAGCAAGGAAGAAACGGCAAATAACATACAAAGGAACTCCCATAAGGTTAACAGCTGACTTCTCAGCAGAAACTCTACAAGCCAGAAGGGAGTGGCATGATATACTTAAAGTGATGAAAGGGAAGAACCTACAACCAAGATTACTCTACCTGGCAAGGATCTCAGTAAGATTCGATGGAGAAATCAAAAGCTTTACAGACAAGCAAAAGCTAAGAGGATTCAGCACCACTAAACCAGCTCTACAACAAATGCTAAAGGAACTTCTCTAAGTGGGAAACACAAGAGAAGAAAAGGACCTACAAAAACAAACCAAAACAATTTAAAAAATGGTCATAGGAAAATACATATAGATAATTACCTTAAATATGAATGGATTAAATCCTGCAACCAAAAGACACAGGCTTGCTGAATGGATACAAAAACAAGACCCATAAATATGCTGTCTACAAGAGACCCACTTCAGACCTAGGGACACATACAGACTGAAAGTGAGGGGATGGAAAAAGATATTCCATGCAAACTGAAATTAAAAGAAAGCTGGAGTAGCAATACTCATATCAGATGAAATAGACTTTAAAATAAAGTATGTTACAAGAGACAAGGAAGGACACTACATAATGATCAAGGGATCAATCCAAGAAGAAGATAAAACAATTATAAATATATATATGCACCCAACATACGAGCACCTCAATACATAAGGCAACTGCTAACAGCTATAAAAGAGGAGATCGACAGTAACACAGTAATTGTGGGGGACTTTAACACCTCACTTACACCAATGGACAGATCATCCAAAGTGAAAATAAATAAGGAAACAGAAGCTTTAAATGACACAGAAGACCAGATAGATCTAACTGATATTTATAGGATATTCCATCCAAAAACAGCAGATTACACTTTCTTCTCAAGTGCGCAAGGAACATTCTCCAGGATAGATCACATCTTGTGTCACAAATCAAGCCTCAGGAAATTTAAGAAAATTGAAATCATATCAAGCATCTTTTCTGACCACAACGCTATGAGATTAGAAATGAATTACAGGGAAAAAACGTAAAAAACACAAACACATGGAGGCTAAACACTACGTTACTAAATAACCAAGAGATCACTGAAGAAATCAAAGAGGAAATCAAAAAATACCTAGAGACAAATGACAATAAAAACACGACGATTCAAAACCTATGGGATGCAGCAAAAGCAGTTCTAAGCGGGAAGTTTATAGCTATACAAGCCTACCTCAAGAAACAAGAAAAATCTCAAATAAACAATCTAACCTTACAGCTAAAGGAACTAGAGAAAGAAGAACAAACAAAACCCAAAGTTTGCAGAAGAAAAGAAATCATAAAGATCAGAGCGGAAATAAATGAAATAGAAACAAAGAAAACAATAGCAAAGATCAATAAAACTAAAAGCTGGTTCTTTGAGGAGATAAACAAAATTGATAAACTATTAGCCAGACACATCAAGAAAAAGAGGGAGAGGACTCAAATTAATAAAATTAGAAATGAAAAAGGAGAAGTTACAACAGACACCACAGAAATACAAAGCATCCTAAGAGACTACTACAAGCAACTCTATGCCAATAAAATGGACAACCTGGAAGAAATGGACAAATTCTGAGAAAGGTATAGCCTTCCAAGACTGAACCAGGAAGAAATAGAAAATATGAACAGACCAATCACAAGTAATGAAATTGAAACTGTGATTAAAAATCTTCCAGTAAACAAAAGTCCAGGACCAGATGGCTTCACAGGTGAATTCTATCAAACATTTAGTGAAGAGCTAACACCCAGCATTCTCAAACTCTTCCAAAAAATTGCAGAGGAAGGAACACTCCCTAACTCATTGTATGAGGCCACCATCACCCTGATACCAAAACCAGACAAAGATACTACAAAAAAAGAAAATTACAGACCAATATCACTGATGAATATAGTTGCAAAGATCCTCAACAAAATACTAGGAAACAGAATCCAACAACACATTAAAAGAATTACACACCATGATCAAGTGGGATTTATCCCAGGGATGCAAGGATTCTTCAATATATGCAAATCAATCAATGTGCTACACCATATAAACAAATTGAAGGAGAAAAACCATATGATCATCTCAATAGATGCAGACAAAGCTTTTGACAAAATTCAACACCTATTTATGATAAAAACTCTCCAGAAAGTGGGCATCGAGGAACCCACCTCAACATAATAAAGGTCATATATGACAAACCCATAGCAGAAATCATTCTCAATGGTGTAAAACTGAAAGCATTTCCTCTAAGATCAGGAACAAGACAAGGATGTCCACTCTCACCACTATTATTCAACATAGTTTTGGAAGTCCTAGCCACGGCAATCAGAGAAGAAAAAGAAATAAAAGGAATTCAAATTGGAAAATAAATAAAACTGTCACTGTTTGCAGATGACATGATACTAAACATAGAGAATCCTAAAGATGCCACCAGAAAACTATTAGAGTTAATCAACGAGTTTGGTAAAGTTGCAGGATACAAAATTAATGCACAGAAATCTCTTGCATTCCTATACACTAACGATGAAAAATCTGAAAGAGAGATTAAGGAAACACTCCCATTTACCACTGCAACAAAAAGAATAAAATACCTAGGAATAAACCTACCTAAGGAGACAAAAGACCTCTATGCAGGAAAGTATAAGACACTGATGAAAGAAATTAAAGACGATACAAACACACGGAGAGATATACCATGTTCTTGGATTGGAAGAATCAATATTGTGAAAATGACTATACTACCCTAAGCAATCTACAGATTCAGTGCAATCCCTATCAAATTACCAATGGCATTTTTTACAGAACTAGAACAAAAAATCTTAAAATTTGTATGGAGACACAAAAGACCCCAAATAGCCAAAGCAATCTTGCGGGATAAAAACGGAGCTGGAGGAATCAGACTCCCTGACTTCAGACTATACTACAAAGTTACAGTAATCAAAACAATATGGTACTGGCACAAAAACAGAAACATACATTAATGGAACAAGATAGAAAGCACAGAGAAAAACCCACGCACCTACGGTCAACTAATCTATGACAAAGGAGTCAAGGATATACAATGGAGAAAAGACAGTCTCTTCAATAAGTGGTGCTGGGAAAACTGGACAGCTACATGTAAAAGAATGAAATTAGAACACTCCCTAACACCATACACAAAAATAAACTTAAAATGGATTAGAGACCTAAATGTAAGATCAGACACTATAAAACTCTTAGAGGAAAACATAGGAAGAACACTCTTTGACATAAATCACAGCAAGATGTTTTTTGATCCACCTCCTAGAGTAATGGAAATAAAAACAAAAATAAACAAATGGGCCTAATGAAACTTAAAAGCTTTTGCACAGCAATGGAAACCATAAACAAGACGAAAAGACAACCCTCAGAATGGGAGAAAATATTTGCAAATGAATCAACGGACAAAGGATTAATCTCCAAATTATATAAACAGCTCATGCAGCTCAATATTAAAAAAAACAAACAACCCAATCCAAAAATGGGCAGAAGACGTAAATAGACATTTCTCCAAAGAAGACATACAGATGGCCAAGAAGCACATGAAAAAGCTGCTCAACATCACTAACTATTAGAGAAATGCAAATCAAAACTACCATGAGGTATCACCTCACACCAGTTAGAATGGGCATCATCAGAAAATCTACAAACAACAAATGCTGGAGAGGGTGTGGAGAAAAGGGAACCCTCTTGCACTGTCGGTGGGAATGTAAATTGACACCGCCACTATGGAGAACAGTATGGAGTTTCCTTAAACAACTAAAAATAGAATTACCATATGATCCAGCAATCCCACTACTGGGCATATACCCAAAGAAAACCATAATTCAAAAAGACACATGCACCCCAATGTTCATTGCAGCACTATTTACAATAGCCAGGTCATGGAAGCAACCTAAATGCCCATCGACAGACGAATGGATAAAGAAGTTGTGGTACATATATACAATGGAATATTACTCAGCCATCAAAAGGAAGGAAATTGGGTCATTTGTAGAGACATGGATGGATCTAGAGACTGTCATGCAGAGTGAGGTAAGTCAGAAAGAGAAAAACAAATATCGTATATTAATGCATGTATGTGGAACCTAGAAAAATGGTACAGACGAACCAGTTTGCAGCGCAGAAATTGAGACACAGATGTAGAGAAGAAACATATGGACACCAAGGTGGGGGGAAGCGGCAGGGGGGTGGGGGTGGTGGTGTGATGAACTGGGCGATTGGGATTGACATGTATACACTGATGTGTATAAAACTGATGACTAATAAGAACCTACTGTATAAAAAAATAAATAAAATAAAATTTAAAAATTCAAAAACAAAAAAAATGGATTAGAGACCTAAAAAAAAAACAAAAATTAAAGAATAATTCAATGTAATAATACTCTCACTCTTCACCCTGAACAACACACACACACACACACACACGCATGAACACACACACGTACACGTGTGCGCACACACACACACACACACAGACACAAACGGAGAAAAAGACCTTTTGAACTTAATGCCATACATAAAATGCTCAAGGTTGGAAAATACCTCTGTCAAATGGAGAAATCGTCCTGTTATATGATGTGAAATGTATGAGAACTTTTTTGAACATAACCGCAGGATTTCAACTATAGAATGCTAAGTGTTGATATTCTGGTAAGAATAACTGCTTGCATCAATAGAGCTACTAATTTACAAAAACAATGCCATAGTATTTACAATAGATAAAAATACAAACACATGAATAAAGTTTGATTATTGTTCATCAGATAAGCAGGTATTTAAGATTTAGAACTCTGATGTTAAAAAAAACAATACAAAACAAAAACCATCTAGGAACACATTCAGTTTGTCACTTTTCCTCTTTTAAGTAGAAAAGAATGTAACATCCACATTTTGTTCATATAGAAATGCCTGAATGCATTTGGTTTGCTAGTTTTCTGATTTATCATTATTCTTCTGATGATAAAACCTAACTTGTAGATATAAAATGTATTGAACAATACCATCTAGCTTATCTGGAAACAGCAGGTTGTCGAAGTTTCTCCAGAGAAAATCTTGTGCTCCTTTTTCTTCTGTTAATAAGGGCAATTAGAAACATAAGGGTCCATTGTGACTGGAGGCTTCCTGGTTAAAACTTCACAGCAGCAGCTAAAAGTCTCGCTACCTAGGTTTCTCTTCCAACAAAGATAAATACTCCATTATCTACTTACTTCAGTCGTTTTCACTAAATTCAGCCCAAATCATCTCTCGTAAAATTGATTATAATATGTTGTCAGTTTTTATTGAACTAAAATTAATTTAGTGTTCAGGTCTGATTTTTTAATCAGTTGTTATCTGGACTGTGAAAATGAGTAGAGTGAAATAAAAACAACCCAAATATATAATCAGATCGTATGTTTTTATTTCACAGAATTTCTTAATAAAAGAAAGAACGGTCTAGGGACAATTAGGTTCATGGAGGTGGTTTAATTATCATGGTGTGTAGTTTTAGTTAGAGGTAAATTTAGCCTATTAATAAGATCTGGGTCCATCATGCTATTTTTAGGTTGGAAATGACACATGATGTCATCATCTCTACACAACTGGGAGAAATATTTTTCCTTGGTAGAGCTAAATTATTGGGAATTCATATTTAAATAGTCTTCTGGGCATTTCTCTGGTTTAGGAAAACAAGATTTAAGTTGATATATGTTATTTCCCTCAATCTCCCCAATAACATGCGCATCATTCTCCTTGACGTCCTGCTGTTCAACATGATGTAAGTCATTTCTTTCGGAAGGTCTTATCTTTATTACTGTCAGAGTGAAATATAAACCAGAGCATGAGACTCAGAAAAGTAGACTTATATTTTTCTGTATATTTATTTTATAACTCTAAGTTCTTACATGGCAATTCCCCAGTCATATGCCATCTAGAATGTTTTCTTATTTCCATTCATTTAAAAAATAACATTTTATTCTAACTCTCAGGAGTCTTGGTTTTGTGAAAACCTAGGATGCTTTTAGTCTCCTCAAGGAATAGTAACAAAGTTCCCTAGAGACTAAAAAGCAACAACAAAAAAACCAGTATATTTTAGGATGGATCTGTAGTATGGAGAAAATCAAATGGAAGGACAGATTGATCCTCAAGCAGTTGGGAATCATCAATATGCATCAGCAACCTTGAACTTGCCATAGGTACTGAGGCTTGCAGTCTTTCAATTCCTTGCAAACTCAAGATGAAATTCGTCCGTATTTTAATTTGCATTTCTTTGAAAATAGCTCAGGTAAATATTTTTTCATATGTTGATTAGACATTTAAATTTCTCTCTTTTTTTTGAATTAACTATTGTGTCTTTTGCCCATTTATCTTTTTACATAGTCTTTCTATGTAAGTGCTTCTATGCTTTCTTTTATATTCTGAAGTTTTGTTAATCTCATTTTTATTCTTTTACATTTCTTGCTTCACTTTTAACTTGAGGAAGATACTGTTCATGCATTTTTACTGCTTTTAATGGGTGAAATTTATTACAGAAGAAATTAATGAAAAAACAGATGTTACGGTAGTTTATTTTAAATTTCATAGAATTTAAGTTGTATTATTTCCTCATCTGTAAAGATGGAGCCAATAATATCTATAGCATGGGACTGAGATAAGTATAACACATAGTGGGGTGTAAGTATGAGTAATTAGTTACAACACATTCCTTCCTTCACTCTCATTTTCTCTCCTTCATAGATAATAGAGTTAAAAATATAGCTGTTTTCAGTGTGCTTCCTGCCTTGTCTTGTTGAGTCCTGTTCATCACCTAGACTGCAAGTGTTCCCCTCTTCTATACCTTTATCCTGATTCCAATCCTCCCACATTCGACAGAATCATTGTTTCTACTTCTATAGCATGTTTTATCTTACAAAGATTCTATTATATTAAATTTAGTTGTTCACATACCTGTCTGTATCACTACTGTGTATTACTTGAGAAGTCTAGCAGTGCTCAACGTTGTTATCTCCGTGTGTGTGTGTAAGCCCTATTCTTTCTTCCAATTTATGTGTTTGGAATTTTTTTTTTTTTTAAATGTCTGAAACATTTATATTAACATATTTCCAGACAAATAACCCAATGAAAGTTTAGTATTAGTTGTTTTGTTTGTTTTTTTATACTGCAGGTTCTTATTAGGCATCAATTTTATACACATCAGTGTATACATGTCAATCCCAGTCGCCCAATTCAGCACACCACCATCCCCACCTCACCGCAGTTTTCCCCCCTTGGTGTCCATATGTCCATTCTCTACATCTGTGTCTCAACTTCTGCCCTGCAAACTGGCTCATCTGTACCATTTTTCTAGGTTCCACATACATGCATTAGTGTACGATATTTGTTTTTCTCTTTCTGACTTACTTCACTCTGTATGACAGTCTCTAGATCCATCCACGTCTCAACAAATGACTCAATTTCGTTCCTTTTTATGGCTGAGTAATATTCCATTGTATATATGTACCACAACTTCTTTATCCATTCGTCTGTCGATGGGCATTTAGGTTGCTTCCATGACCTGGCTATTGTAAATAGTGCTGCAATGAACATTCGGGTGCATGTGTCTTTTTGAATTATGGTTTTCTTTGGGTATATGCCCAGTAGTGGGATTGCTGGGTCATATGGTAATTCTATTTTTAGTTTTTTAAGGAACCTCCATATTGTTCTCCATAGTGGCTGTATCAATTTACATTCCCACCAACAGTGCAAGAGGGTTCCCTTTTCTCCACACCCTCTCCAGCATTTGTTGTTTGTAGATTTTCTGATGATGCCCATTCTAACAGGAGTGAGGTGATACCTCGTTGTAGTTTTGATTTGCATTTCTCTAATAATTAGTGATGTTGAGCATCTTTTCATGTGCTTCGTGGCCGTCTGTATGTCTTCTTTGGAGAAATGTCTATTTAGGTCTTCTGCCCATTTTTGGATTGGGGTGTTTGTTTCTTTGATATTGAGGTGAATGAGCTGTTTATATATTTTGGAGATTAATCCTTTGTCCGTTGATTCATTTGCAAATATTTTCTCCCATTCTGAGGGTTGTCTTTTTGTCTTGTTTATGGTTTCCTTTGCTGTGCAAAAGCTTTGAAGTTTCATTAGGTCCCACTTGTTTATTTTTGTTTTTATTTCCATTACTCTAGGAGGTGGATCAAAAAAGATCTTGCTCTGATTTATGTCAAAGAGTGTTCTTCCTATGTTTTCCTCTAAGAGCTTTATAGTGTCCAGTCTTATATTTAGGTCTCTAATCCATTTTGAGTTTATTTTTGTGTATGGTGTTAGGGAGTATTCTAATTTCATTCTTTTACATGTAGCTGTCCAGTTTTCCCAGCACCACTTATTGAAGAGACTGTCTTTTCTCCATTGTATATCTTTGCCTCCTTTGTCATAGATTAGTTGACCATAGGTGCGTGGGTTAATCTATGGGCTTTCTATCTTGTTCCATTGATCTATGTTTCTGTTTTTGTGCCAGTACCATATTGTCTTGATTACTGTAGCTTTGTAGTATAGTCTGAAGTCAGGGAGTCTGATTCCTCCAGCTCCATTTTTTTGCCTCAAGACTGCTTTGGCTATTCGGGGTCTTTTGTGTCTCCATACAAATTTTAAGATGATTTGTTCTAGCTCCGTAAAAAATGCCATTGGTAATTTGATAGGGATTGCATTGAATCTGTAGATTGCTTTGGGTAGTATACTCATTTTCACAATGTTGATTCTTCCAATCCAAGAACATGGTATATCTCTCCATCTGTTGATATCATCTTTAATTTCTTTCATCAGTGTCTTATAGTTTTCTGCATACAGGTCTTTTGTCTCCCTAGGTAGGTTTATTCCTAAGTATTTTATTCTTTTTGTTGCAATGGTAAATGGGAGTGTTTCCATAATTTCTCTTTCAGATTTTTCATCATTAGTGTATAGGAATGCAAGAGATTTCTGTGCATTAATTTTGTATCCTGCAACTTTACCATATTCATTAATTAGCTCTAGCAGTTTTCTGGTGGCAGTTTTAGGATTCTCTATGTATAGTATCATGTCATCCGCATACAGTGACAGTTTTACTTCTTCTTTTCGAATTTGTATTCCTTTTATTTCTTTTTCTTCTCTGATTGCCGTGGCTAGGACTTCCAGAACTATGTCGAATAATAGTGGTGAGAGTGGACATCCTTGTCTTGTTCCTGATCTTAGAGGAAATGCTTTCAGTTTTTCACCATTGAGAATGATGTTTGCTGTGGGTTTGTCATATATGGCCTTTATTATGTTGAGGTAGGTTCCCTCTATGCCCACTTTCTGGAGAGTTTTTATCAGAAATGGGTGTTGAATTTTGTCAAAAGCTTTTTCTGCATCTATTGAGATGATCATATGGTTTTTATTCTTTAATTTGTTAATATGGTGTATCACATTGATTGATTTGCGTATATTGAAGAATCCTTGCATCCCTGGGATAAAGCCCACTTGATCGTGGTGTATGATCCTTTTAATGTGTTGTTGGATTCTGTTTGCTAGTATTTTGTTGAGGATTTTTGCATCTATATTCATCAGTGATATTGGTCTGTAATTTTCTTTTTTTGTAGTACCTTTGTCTGGTTTTGGTATCAGGGTGATGGTGGCCTCATACAATGAGTTTGGGAGTGTTCCTTCCTCTGCAATTTTTTGGAAGAGTTTGAGAAGGATGGGTGTTCGCTCTTCTCTAAATGTTTGATAGAATTCACCTGTGAAGCCATCTGGTCCTGGACTTTTGTTTGTTGGAAGATTTTTAATCACAGTTTCAATTTCAGTTCTTGTGATTGGTCTGTTCATATTTTCTATTTCTTCCTGATTCAGTCTTGGAAGGTTATACCTTTCTAAGAATTTGTCCATTTCTTCCAGGTTGTCCATTTTATTGGCATAGAGTTGCTTGTAGTAGTCTCTTAGGATGCTTTGTATTTCTGCGGTGTCTGTTGTAACTTCTCCTTTTTCATTTCTGATTTTATTGATTTGAGTCCTCTCCCTCTTTTTCTTGATGAGTCTGGCTAATGGCTTATCAATTTTGTTTATCTTCTCAAAGAACCAACTTTTAGTTTTATTGATCTTTGCTTTTGTTTTCTTTGTTTCTATTTCATTTATTTCTGCTCTGATCTTTATGATTTCCTTCCTTCTGCTAACTTTGGGTTTTGTTTGTTCTTCTTTCTCTAGTTTCTTTAGGTGTAAGGTTAGATTGTTTACTTGAGATTTTTCTTGTTTCTTTAGGTAGGCTTGTATAGCTATAAACTTCCCTCTCAGAACCGCTTTTGCTGCATCCCATAGGTTTTGGGTCATCGTGTTTTCATTGTCATTTGTCTCTAGGTATTTTTTGATTTCCTCTTTGATTTCTTCAGTGATCTCTTGGTTATTTAGTAACGTATTGTTTAGCCTCCATGTGTTTGTCTTTTTTACGTTTTTTTCCCTGTAATTCATTTCTAATCTCATAGCGTTGTGGTCAGAAAAGATGCTTGATATGATTTCAATTTTCTTAAATTTCCTGAGGCTTGATTTGTGACCCAAGATGTGATCTATCCTGGAGAATGTTCCGTGCGCACTTGCAAAGAACGTGTAATCTGCTGTTTTTGGATGGAATGTCCTATATATATCAATTAAATCTATCTGGTCTATTGTGTCATTTAAAGCTTCTGTTTCCTTATTTATTTTCATTTTGGATGATCTGTCCATTGGTGTAAGTGAAGTGTTAAAGTCCCCCACTATTATTGTGTTACTGTCGATTTCCTCTTTTATAGCTGTTAGCAGTTGCCTTATGTATTGAGGTGCTCCTATGTTGGGTGCATATATATTCATAATTGTTATATCTTCTTCTTGGATTGATCCCTTGATCATTATGTAGTGTCCTTCCTTGTCTCTTGTAACATTCTTTATTTTTAAGTCTATTTTATCTGATATGAGTATAGCTACTCCAGCTTTCTTTTGATTTCCATTTGCATGGAATATCTTTTTCCATCCCCTCACTTTCAGTCTGTATGTGTCCCTAGGTCTAAAGTGGGTCTCTTGTAGACAGCATATATATGGGTCTTGTTTTTGTATCCATTCAGCCAGTCTGTGTCTTTTGGTTGGGGCATTTAATCCATTCACGTTTAAGGTAATTATCGATATGTATGTTCCTATGACCATTTTCTTAATTGTTTTGGGTTTGTTTTTGTAGGTCCTTTTCTTCTCTTGTGTTTCCCACTTAGAGAAGTTCCTTTAGCATTTGTTGTAGAGCTGGTTTGGTGGTGCTGAATTCTCTTAGCTTTTGCTTGTCTGTAAAGCTTTTGATTTCTCCATCAAATCTAAATGAGATCCTTGCCAGGTAGAGTAATCTTGGTTGTAGGTTCTTCCCTTTCATCACTTTAAGTATATCATGCCACTCCCTTCTGGCTTGCAGAGTTTCTGCTGAGAAATCAGCTGTTAACCTTATGGGAGTTCCCTTGTATGTTATTTGTCGTTTTTCCCTTGCTGCTTTCAATAATTTTTCTTTGTCTTTCATTTTTGCCACTTTGATTACTATGTGTCTCGGCGTGTTTCTCCTTGGGTTTATTCTGTATGGGACTCTCTGCGCTTCCTGGACTTGGGTGGCTGTTTCCTTTCCCATGTTAGGGAAGTTTTCGACTATAATCTCTTCAAATATTTTCTCTGGTCCTTTCTCTCTCTCTTCTCCTTCTGGGACCCCTATAATGCGAATGTTGTTGCGTTTAATGTTGTCCCAGAGGTCTCTTAGGCTGTCTTCATTTCTTTTCATTCTTTTTTCTTTAGTCTGTTCCGCAGCAGTGAATTCCACCATTCTGTCTTCCAGGTCACTTATCCGTTCTTCTGCCTCCGTTATTCTGCTATTGATTCCTTCTAGTGTAGTTTTCATTTCAGTTATTGTATTGGTCATCTCTGTTTGTTTGTTCTTTAATTCTTCTAGGTCTTTGTTAATCATTTCTTGCATCTTCTCAATCTTTGCCTCCATTCTTATTCCGAGGTCCTGGATCATCTTCACTATCATTATTCTGAATTCTTTTTCTGGAAGGTTGCCTATCTCCACTTCATTTAGTTGTTTTTCTGGGGTTTTTTCTTGTTCCTTCATCTGGTACATAGCCCTCTGCCTTTTCATCTTCTCTATCTTTCTGTAACTGTGGTTTTTGGTCCACAGGCTGCAGGATTGTAGTTTTTCTTGCTTCTGTTGTCTGCCCTCTGGTGGTTGAGGCTATCTAAGAACTGTGTTTGGAATTTTATAAATTTATTTATTTATTTATTTTTGGCTGAGTTGAGTCTTTGTTGCTGTGTGCAGGCTTTCTCTAGTTGCGGCGAGTGGGGGCTACTCTTTGCTGTGGTGCGCGGGCTTCTTGGTGGCTTCTCTTGTTGTGGAGCACGGGCTCTAGGCATGCGGGCTTCAGTAGTTGTGGTTCGCGGGCTCTAGAGCACAGGCTCAGTAGTTGTGGCGCACGGGTTTAGTTGCTCTGCGGCATGTGGGATCTTCCTGGACCAGTGCTCGAACCCGTGTCCCCTGCATTGGCAGGCAGATTCTTAACCAGTACACCACCAGGGAAGCTCTGGAATTTTAAACTAATATTATGTTTTATAGACCTATCCCCTATGGTGTTACAAAGTTTGCAATGATAGTGTAATATGTGGTATTGCAAGGCTAGAATTTCAGTAGTGTTCGGTTTCTTCCTAGACTTTTAATGTGTGAAGCTGATTCCAGAAAAATAAATCTAAAAATATGTGTTTTTATAGTACTTCTCAATGATAGTACTTATCATGATGTATTACAATTTGTCTGTCTGTATCTGTCTATATCCCAACCATGAGGGCTGGGATCCTGTGTTGTTTTTTTTATTCTTTATTTTTATAACCCTAGCATTGAGCATTATTTCTAGTGCAAAGCATGCTCGATAAATTTCTGTTGAATGAAAGAACAAATACCTGAATGAATGAAGGAAAAATTACTCTGGTTTTATAGATGAGGAAACTAAGGCCTGCAGAAGTTAGGGAACTTGCCTAAACTCACACAGCCAGTAATTTAAATACAAGACCATCAGATTCCAAAGCCAGTGCTTTTCCACTATACTTCAGGAACTTCAGAAAAAACGATTACTCAAATTTAATTAACTATAAGAACTAAGTAGTAGGGTCAGTGAAGAAAATAAAGCCATCAAGTCTAATCCATTTACTGTTTGAACAAAGACCTGTATACACAGAATGGTTCTCAACCTTTTCGTGAACAAGAATATTTTTTAGGATCAAACACTTTCTTAACGTCTATGTTTACAAATTTTATTTTGAATATCTGTTAACTGAGAAAATGTATGACAGAAAGCTATCATAAAAGAGTAGTATGTGTTTAGATGAGATACAGATTTAGGTCCCTACTTCTTGAAGAATTCTTTGCATATGCTCCTCTGTCTTGCTCTGACCCCAGTCTGTGGCCCATTACTATTGAAAGAACTAAATTTCCTTGTAAGTTTTACAAATTTGTAATCTCTGTTGCACTGGGATCCTGGAAGGAGAATCCTCAGTTAATGCAACATATATTATATGCAGAAGGGAAGCTGATGGACTGAGTCCAGGGTCGACAGGCGAGTAAAGACAACAGGAAGGGAAGCCAGTGGTGCTTTTACTTTGTGCCTCACACCCTGCTGCTTCCACAATTTAAAAGCAAAATGCATTAAAACCTGTAATGTAGGTATAAGTGCAATAGAAATTGAAATGTAAGAAAGTAGTTGGAAGTAGAATAAGTGAGATTAAAAATGGACCCTGTTATCAAAAATTTATACTTAGAACCAGTAGTAAAATTGATAGAAAACTAAAAATTTAAATCTGCAATGCAAAGTCACCAGAATGAACAACTTGGTTCTCCATGGCACTGCTTACATTTGTCAACATGTTTTTCTTCCTCTTAGAATAAAAGATCCTAGAAGGCAGGGATTGTCTTTTTTCATCTTTGTTCCCATGGCAGCATTAGCATTGTCCTTTTTTCTTTTTTTCCCCAGAGTGTGGATTCTAAATATATTTGCTTAAAAAATTAGTTTCATTCAGTAACTATGGACAGTTTTCCATTTGATTCCTGCTACTTTCCTGGGACTTAGTTGATGCTCAATATGCATTTGTTGAATGAATAAATAAATGAATCCAGAATAAGTACATGATGGATAATGAATGGTCCTCCTGTAAAGTGAACAGGCTACAAAGCTCAGGGAAAGAAGAATAGGACTGTAACAGAATCACTGCATGAGGAAAATAAAAGTGAATGAAGAATTATGGCAGATTCTGTGGGAGAGAAGACCAGGTAGGATGATGACTAGGCAGTATTTGATCAAAAACATAGAGATAATAAAACTCTGTATGCAGGGGGAATATAATATATCTGACATTTGTAATTATTATATTGTGCTGCAAATTATAATATTATATTTTAAAAATTATAATATATGTCTTGGTCCTAAAGCTAGGAATTTGAAGCTATTTTCTCTATTGTAATCAAACCTTAAGTGGGGATGGGTCATTGTCAAGGTGACTTAAAGGCATTGAGAGAGAACAATGCATTTATTGCTTTCAAATCTACAAAATTATTAGAACTAAACTAAGTGAGATCTAAGAAGCCTCCTCTTTTATTCATTGATAAAATAAACTTTGTATATTCAGTGAAAAGAGCCATTTCAGAATTCCTTGAGCAATAGAGCCTTTAATAAGATCATGGGTTAGCTTTGGCCCTAGGTGCTGGAGCTGCAGCCTTTGAACATTTGAACCTTTGACCAGAAGTTCACAGCCTATGGTCAAGAGGTGGGAGCAGCAGAGAGACGGGCAAGCAATTGTCCCTAATAAAGTTGACAGGAATGGTCAGGGTGCTTGGGGATCACAGGAGAGTAGGATTCCTTTTGTCTGAGGAACTCTGGAGTCTTCATAGAGGAGGCAATGGGTGACATTTGAACTATGCTAAAGAGAATGAGCTGGAGTTTGGATGCCAGGGAGGAGGGATGAGAATGGGAAGACAGGGAATGTAAAATAAAGGAACTAGAATGACAAGCATTAGTGTAGTGTGAAATGTTGCATTTCTATACACTAACAATGAAAGATCAGAAAGAGAAATTAAAGAAACAAACCCATGTGCCATCACATCAAAAAGAATAAAATACCTAGGAATAAACCTACCTAAGGAGGCAAAAGTCCTGTACTCCAACAACTATAAGATGCTGATAAAAGAAATAGAAGATGACACAAACAGATGGAAAGATATACCGTGTTCTTGGATTGGAAGAATCAATATTGTCAAAATGATTATACTATCCAAGGCAATCTACAGATTCAGTGAAATCCCTATCAAATTACCAATGGCATTTTTCACATAACTAGAACAAAAAAAAAATCTTAAAATTTATATGGAGACACAGAAGACCCCGAATAGCCAAAGCAATCTTAGAAAGAAAAATGGAGCTGGAGGAATCAGGCTTCCTGACTTTAGACTATACTACAAAGCTACAGTCATCAAAACAGTATGGTACTGGTACAAAAACAGAAATATAGATCAATGGAGCAGGATAGAAAGCCCAGAAATAAACCCACGCACCTATGGTCAATTAATCTACAACAAAGGAGGCAAGACTATATAATGGGGAAAAGACAGTCTCTTCAGTAAATGGTGCTGGGAAAACTGGACAGCTATATGTAAAAAAAAAAAAAATGAAACGAGAACATTCTTTAATACCATAGACAAAAATAAACTCAAAATGAATTAAAGACCTAAATGTAAGGCTGGATACTGTAAAACTCTTAGAGGAAAATATAGGCAGAACACTCTGACATAAATCACAGCAATATCTTTTTTGATCTGTCTCCTAGAGTAATGGAAATAAAAACCAAAATAAACAAATGGGACCTAATTAAACTCAAAAGCTTTTGCACAGCAAAGGAAACTATATACAAAATGAAAAGACAACCCACAGAATGGGAGAAAATATTTGCAAACGATGCAACCGACAGGGAATTAATCTCCAAAGCGTACAAACAGCCCATGAGGCTCAATATCAAGACAACAAACAACCCAATCAACAAATGGGCAGAAGATCTTAACAGACATTTCTCTACAGAAGAAATATGGATGGCCAAGAGGCACATGAAAAGATGCTCAACATCACTAATTATTAGAGAAATGCAAATCAAAACTACAGTGAGGTATTACCTCACACCAGTCAGAATGGCCATCATCAAAAAGTCTATAAATAATAAATGCTGGAGAGGGTGTGGAGAAAAGGGAACCCTCCTACACTGTTGGTGGGAATGTAAATTGGTGCAGCCACTGTGGAGAACAGTATGGAGGTTCTTTAAGAAACTAAAAGTAGAGCTACCATACGACCCAGCAATCCCACTCGTGGGCATATATCCATAGAAAAACATGGTTCAAAAGGATACATGCACCCCAATGTTCATTGCAGCATTGTTTACAATAGCCAAGACATGGAAGCAACCTAAGTGTCCAACAACAGATGAATGGATAAAGAAGATGTGGTACATATATACAGTGAAATATTACTCAGCCATTAAAAAGAATGAAATAATGCCATTTGCAGCAACATGGATGGACCTGCAGATGATCATATTAAGTGAAGTAAGTCAGACAAAGAAAGATACATATCATATGATATTGCTTATATGCAGAATCTAAAAAAAATGATACAGACGAACTTATTTAGAAAACAGAAACAGACTCACGGACTTAGAGAACAAACTTACGGTTACTGGGGGGGAAGGGTGGGGGAGGGAGGGAAAGATTGGGAGTTTGGGATTGACATGCACACATTGCTATATTTAAAATAGATAACCAACAAGGACTTCAGAGCACAGGGAACTCTGCTCAATATTCTGTAATAACCATAATGGGAAAAGAATTTGAAAAGAATAGATACATGTATACGTATAACTGAATCACTCTACTGTACACCTGAAACTAACACAACATTGTTAATCAACTATACTCCAATAAGAATTAAAAATTAAAAAAATAAAGGAACTAGCATGACAAGCATTAGTGGGGTGTGAAATGTTATTTTGGAAAATGGCAAAGAGCTTAATGTGACTGGATCAGGTTCCTGTTGTGAGGAAAGAGGGGGAGTGACAGAGGATCAAACTACAACATTAGATTAGGGGTAGATGGTAGGTGTTTTGTATGTGATTAAGAGCTAAGACTTTATCTTATAGGCAACTGGAAATCATCAAAGGTCTACACGTTAAAAAAAAAAAAAAACAACTTCCAAAATATTGATAACAGTTTTTTTTATCTGAGAGAGAAAACACTTTTTTCAAGCTTTTGAAACCTACATTGTTTTACAAGACCACCCATTTGCAGAAATACCACAAATATGAACTTAAGCCCAATGTTTCTCTTGATTGTTCACAAATTTTCAATTTCTGAAGCCTAAAATATGAGCATATACATGTTTTTAAAAGGTTGCTAACCACCATCGCCACATTCTTTCTTCCTTTAGAGACTGAAAACCTTCTCAAATAATAAGAACATTTTAATATGTCAATAATTTTATTCTGCACACAGAGGGAGGCAGGACTTACAGGAAAAGTCACTGTTATCTGGGTCTCTTTTGGTGCTAGATTGCCAACAGGTAGCTGTATAATTTTGATAAAGTCAGTTTTCCTATACATGAAATGAGAAAAATCGGACTAGATAGTTTTTTAAGGGTCCTCTCTTAGAGGTTTAGAACTTAAACATTTTAGGTTTAGAACTTAAACATTTTAGGTCTTTGATCTGTGTAAGGACCAATTTATATGCCCAAACAAATGATACTGGCTTGATACATAATTTAAGTCAACTGAATTTGACAAAAGATTCAATACATTCGTGGAAGAAAATGGTATCTGAAGTTATCCAGGTTCATTTATAGTTTACAAATATGCAGACTTCCATTTAGAACCTTATGAAATATGGTTATCCAATCAACACAACATTAGAGGAACATTCCAAGTTTGGGTGAAGAAGAACGGGAGAAGAGGATCAATTCAGCTGTGCACATACTGACGCTGAGATGCCATTAGTGGAAATGCCTAATAAGCAATTGGAAGTGTGATTCTGAAGTTCAAAAATAATTTTTCTCTGGAAACATAAATTTGAGAGTCGTAGAAGGAGCAGCTGAGACAATGAGGGTGGCTGGGAGAGCTCAGGGGAGCATGTGTAGCTTTAAAAGAGAAGGCAAGGGAGGTTGAACCAGCACAAGAAGATGAAACAGTTCAGAGGTAGGAGGAACACCAGGAGAGAATGGGTGGGAGCTTGCAAGTAAGGTGTTGGTCACAAGATCAATACTGTCACATATTACACAGAGCAAGGAAGAGTAGGAAGCTTTGGATGCTGCGATTCCAGAGGGCCAATTATAGCCTTGTAAAAGTTTCAGTGGAATGTGGAGAAAGCAAGATCGCAGGAGGCTGAGGACTTATTATAACTTTTACTCAGAATCTGTGTTGTGCTTTGACACAATCAAAGATTATCTGGCTGTTATAAATAATAAATTTATACAGCACTTTTTAAAGTCAATGGGAACATATTCCAGCCATCAGAGACTTTTTTTTTTAATGTAACAAGAAAATTTATTTACACTAAATTTGTACATGCTTTTATTTTATTTATTTATTTATTTAACATTTTTATTGGCGTATAATTGCTTTACAGTGTTGTGTGAGTTTCTGCTGTATAACAAAGTGAATCAGCTATACGTATACATACATCCCCATATCTCCTCCCTCTTGCGTCTCCCTCCCACCCTCCCTATCCCACCCCTCTAGGTGGTCACAAAGCACAGAGCTGATCTCCCTGTGCTATGCGGCTGCTTCCCACTAGCTATCTCTTTTACATTTGGTAGTATATATAAGTCCATGCCACTCTCTCACTACGTCCCAGCTTACCCTTCCCCCTCCCTGTGGCCTCAAGTCCATTCTCTATGTCTGCATCTTTATTTCTGTCCTGCTCCTAGGCTCTTCATAACCTTTTTTTTTTTTTTTTAGATTCCATATACATGTGTTAGCATATGGTATTTGTTTTTCTCTTTCTGACTTACTTCACTCTGTATGACAGACTCTAGGTCCATCCACCTCACTACAAATAACTCAATTTCATTTCTTTTTATGGCTGAGTAATATTCCATTGTATATGTGTGCCACATCTTCTTTATCCATTCATCTGTCGATGGACACTTAGGTTGCTTCCACGTCCTGGCTATTGTAAATAGAGCTGCAATGAACATTTTGGTCCATGACTCTTTTTGAATTATGGTTTTCTCAGGGTATATGCCCAGTAGCGGGATTGCTGAGTCATACATCATAGACTTTTAGTAAGAAGCTACACAAATAATAGCAAGGCATTTCCCATTGGTACAAATTTGGGCACCTTTTCCTGCAGTATTCCATTCCTAGAAGGCAATCGATGTGTGGAAAGATTGATGCCCAGGAGTGAAGCTTTACTTTAATAAGTTGGAAACCACATAAATGCCTATAAATAAGGGACTGGTTAAGTTGAATATGATAAAATGTCATTCACATTATGCAAAATATTTAGTGGCGTGGGGGAAAAGAATATAATATGTAAATATATATTATTACACGCAAAAAAGCAGAATAGCAAACAGCATATCCAGAATAATTGTCTAATTTGGTGTTTAACACAATCACCAAAAAGTATACACACAGAGAAAAGACTGGAAGGAAATACACTAAAATTTAAGAATAGTTTTTTCTGAATTGTAATATTGTGGTTGAGTTTAATTTTATTCTTTGCACTTCTCAATTTTCTAAATTTTCATACAAAATATGTATAACTTTTATTAACAGAAAAAGTTCATTAACTTCTAATTCTAAAAGTCTAAAGGAAGGAGTAATAGCAGTAAAACAGAAGGTTGTTTTTCTTTCTGAAAACACACACATGCATGCATCCACTCAATACATACATATGCAGTGGGTGCACGTACTACACACACACACACACACACACACACACACGTGCGTGCACACTTTTTCCTTTAGCATGGAAGAGGTAGAAATATATTTTACTTGCTGTTTATGGAATTTGGTCAGACTCAGCCCTGCACTCCCAGGTTTTGCAACTAAGTGACTTGCATCTGGCTTTAGAACACAGGTTAAAGAGGTTTGACATCCGTTTAAAACTAATGTTGTTTAAGTATGCTTTTAATAGTACTCAAGTGTAAAATACACAGAATGGGTAAATAGTAGGAGTTGGTACGATATCTCTTCAGAAATTCCAACTGGTAATTATTTTAGACATTTAAATAGTGAGGTTTCATGGATTATATCATCTGAAGAATATATGCCCTGATTTAAACCCAAGTGAGACAGGGGTGAAGCTATATGATAACAGATTTCATAAAAATGGGAAATCATGAACCTACCTACCAATCTTTTAAACATTGTTTAATGCCTTTATTTATACACATCCAGGAATTATTTTAAGGCTTCACTTAAAACCTGTGCCTTATCTTCCTCTATTTTTCAGCTAATGACAAATAGGAATGCTGTTAACTTATTTTGTACAAAGCAGGGAATCTCAAGACCTACAGAACTGTATCAATTCTCATTGTCCTTCATTCCATCTAAATGTGCTAAGTTGTACTACTGGATGAAACACTGAGGTCAGTGAGAAGGCACAGGAATAGGGTGCAGTCTTCGAAAATAGGTAGATTGATTGTATCTCAAAAGGTTTATAAATATTCAAAAGTGAAACAAAGACATTATATGCTAGCTCTGAATACAGAGTATATTAAGTAGAGACTTATTAAGAACAATTCTTTTTGCATGCCCTAGATACATGCTAAAACATAATACCCCAAGTTCAAAATACTAAGGCTAGTTTTATGAAAGGAAAATATTATGTAATTTAGCATGGAATATATTTCCTCTGCTCCTATTTTCTGACTCTAAGGTATAAAATAGAATGAAGCATTTCCGGCAAATGTCTCAAGGAGTCCCAAAGCAGCACCATGCACCATAAAGAAGACATCCTCAGCCCCACAGAAAGGAGCAAGGAGATCTGTCAGTGGTGGTGGTAATGGTTCTAAAGGTCTGTAAACATTTAACCAGGAGTTCTATAAGACCTTGAACATGAGCCACACTTACTCCCACAATGATAAAGTGAAGTTTAAATGTTATTAGCTTTAATATTTCAATGTTTCATCTTTTGGGGCTGGGACATTGTCCAATCCTTTGTATGTTGATGAGGCATTAAGGTTTCAAGGTGGGTAGGGATTTCTGGGAGGCAAGGCTATTAATGGGAGTGGGTGGGGGAACCCCCAGCCCTGGGGGCAGATAGGGAAGACGGAGGGCTGCAACGGGTAAGAATTAGCCTTGATGTCAGCAGCTGGATGCAGAAATGGGCCACGTGTGAGAGCGAACAAATGTCTGAAGCAATAAATCAAGGGAATTGTTGACAAGGTAGAACGTGGTCTGAAGTGAAGTGAATATGTTGGAACAATGAAGATTAGCTAGTGGTTCTAAAGGAAAGATGAAAAGATTCCCACAGGCAAAGGCATAATGTTGGAGTGTGACAGGATAGGTGAGTGGGGCTTTGATATAGTAAACCACGGCTGAGCCCAAGAATGCAGAGGGGATCTGGTACAAAGAGGAAATCCGCATTAGAGCTACATATTAAATATGCATCATTTATGTAATACACACAGTTTAAAAATAAGTATTGACACTTTTAATTAAATGCTTCTAACACTATATAAATTATTTATACCAAATAATTTTATTTTACGTCTTGTTATGGTCAAGAAAAATGTTTTATTCCCTGCAGGTTTCTTAAATTATATTAGGCATGGTTTAGAGTGGCATATTCTGAATACTTTTTTGGCTCTTAAAATAACTTTAAACTTGTGAGGATTAAATGGGGTAATAGATCTAAAGCACTGAATGGTGGTCACTGAAAACCTATAAAAAATCTTTGTTTTTCCTATAGAAAATCCTAATGAAAGGAAGTGATAACATCAGGAAGCATAAATCCATTTTCTATTATTTCAGGGAAGTAACTAAAAATAGCTGCTTGGGAGGCAGGGCGTAGTGATTTTGCTATCCATCATTCCATTTCCTGAAACGAATACACTGAAAGGCTGTTATTTCATTTTGAAGCGAACTAAGTAAAGACTCCTGAAATGACCCATTCTTGCTCCTGACAATCCATAAAGATTTAGTTAGGAAGTTAGTTGGAATATATTTTAGCTAGTTTAGTTTAGTTAGTTGGAATATATTTTAGTTAGTTTAGTTTAGTTAGTTGGAATATATTTTTAACAGAAATTAAGCTCATCATGTTTTGGACACTAAACTAAATCATTCATTGCCTCTGCTCTGAGACATTCACTCATGGCTGAAGGAGTAAAGGAATTCACATTCACAGACCTCTCTGATAAGCTTCCCTCAGCTGCCTTTATGTCCATCTCCTCAAGTTTATCAACCACTCTTTCCTTAGTGCCATACCTCCAGCCTTTTACTTAGTCAAATAATACTTATTATTCTATAATATATTGTCTATTTTCATGTTTGTTTCCCATCCCAGACTGTGAGTTATTTGAGAATAAGACAAAGTCTTCTTCATCCTAGTGTTTCCAACCCACAGCACAACACCTAGTACATAACAGGTGCTTATTAAGTGCTGAGTCATTTACATGTATTATTTAATTTGGATAACACCACAATCCTGTGGGGCAGACATTACTGTGCTTATTTTATTGATTAGGAGACAGGCTTGAAGAGGCTGGACTGTCTACAGTCACAAAGACTTCAGTGGTAGAGTTCAGATTCAAAGCTTTGACAATTCATCGATTCTAACCTGCATTTTTCTTTTTACATTTAAAGTACCTCTGAAATTGAGATATATTTCACCACTGATGACAGGTTTTCATCACTGTCATCAGGCAGCAGTTGTCACTTTTGCGTGTTTGAGGACCTGGTGATGGGTCCCCATATTGCTGCCTCTCCAGTTGAGTTAGGGGAATGGTTGGTCCAACACATGATGAGCTTAATTTCTGTTAAAAATATCTTCCAAAAGATTACACTATGATTCACCCTGAAACAAAATTTATTGCAAATGCAGAAAGAAATGCAATAGAAGAGCAGAGCATAAGTTGGACACTAGTGAAGCAAATATAAATAATTGAAAGAATGGTTGAAATTGCATGTTTTCTTGCTAAGCAATAACCAAGTACATTAGGGAACTTATCAGAGGATATATTCACAAATAGACGAAGCTGTGTTAACATTTGTTGGGATCAGTCAGTAGGGTAGAAGGGCACTAGAAGGCACAGAAGATCAATGTGACAGGAAAACTCAGAACACTGATGCTTTCAGCTGAAAAGAGAGCAGCTATGGCAACGAGAGGGCACTATCAGTGGTGTCCAATAGAACTTTCCATGATGATGGAAATGTTCTATAGTCTGTACCGGCAATATGGTAGCTGCTAACACCTGTGGCTATTGGGAATGTGAAATACTGCCAATGTGACTGAGAAAATGAACTTTAATTTCACTTTAATTAATTTAAATATATACATAACCACAGTTGCTAGAGGCTACCCTATTGGATGGTATAAAACTAGATGGTGCTTTGTAAACCAATCTCCCTGTTTAGTTAAGTTTGATGGTACAGTGAGTTTCAGTATTCTCATCTGGAAAGTGCAAATATAATCTACTTTAAAATGTTGTTGTGAGGGTTTAATGAGATGCTGTAATGGATTATACTTAGCATAAAGCCTGGCATATGACAAATGAGAGGAAACGAAGGTAGTAAGTAATAGGGAGAGTAGGACTACTAGTAGCTACTGTAATAACACTTTTATCCTTGCTGATAAACAGCAAGTGCGGTTTGAATATGGCAATAAGTAGGAGGCCATAAAGGAATACCCTTCCCCACCTCAAGAAAGATGGAAAACTGCTTAGAAGTTAGGAAGTTCATTACAGACAGTTGTGTAATCTCAGTAAATGTTGATTAGCCTGACATTTCCAGAAGGTGAATTAATGCACATGCAATGATTTTGGATATGTATCTGCATTTTGAAAGTCAAAGTTCAAGTGACTAGGGCCCACCCTCTAATTCTTAAAGGGATGCCAGATCATTCCTAGCATTCATAAGCATACTAACAAGGATAGACTCTTTTTATCAACTACAAAGAGGAATAATGTGCTTGGCAAGCGGAACCTTGGATAAATGCTAATAAAGACGGATGTCCTGCTGAGCCTAAAATAAAGACTAGGCTGTTTTTAGAATTGGTGGGTAACTCTTCTGGAATCTGTTGATCTATGTTCATTAGTTAATATGCATACAGGCTTGTGTGTGTGTACGGTGGGGGAGACAGAGGCTAAGGAGGACAATGCAGATTGCAATGGGGTAACATCTTGGCGTCTACATCCACCCAAACCTTTGAATGAGTTTAAAGCCATTAAAGAGAGATGGGTTAAGAAGAGAAACTGAAAGAGCTAATTTTAGGAAAGATATCATTCTCTGGTATTGAGTCTGGGATTGAACAATGCTGCCTTTTTAGGCAAGAGGGTTCAGGAGATCTAACCATTTTCTCAAATTTTACAGAGAATCCAAGTACACTTTAACATCTGGGAGACTGCAACTTTGGGAACAGTGAAAGACAGTGCCTTATGCACATCAATTAGCAGTGTGATGGACACCATCAGAAAAGGCTCTGTTGAGGATGCCCCAAGCAGCTTCATAAATAGAGAACACTGACAATGAGACGCTCAAGTTGCATCGGAAGAAGTGGGCTGAGCTTGCATAGGTACTAACGCTGACAGCCCACACCGTTTATAGTATCTCAGAAACACTTGTGGAAGGTTTCAGAAAGGCGGCTGAGGTCCTACTGATCGGAGAGAGCCTCGTATAAACAGGCACTAATGTTAAGGTGACCTAATTTGTCCTCATTGGATGGTGATGCCAGAGGACACTGGGGCACACTAGCTGTTCTGTTACTTTAGAGTTCCTGTTATTATTCGAACCTTTTTGAATTTCTATAGTAGTTCGTCACAACGATTTAGGGTGGAGTTAGTCCAGAGTAGTTTTGGCCCCAATAAAGGACTGTTTGTTGAAAGGCTGCTCATCGTTTGCCTTTTTATTGCTACCAGAACAACAGTAGCTAGGATCACTAAATCTAACACTTGAATAACAGTCCTTCAGAGGGCTTAACAGTGGCAATTACCAAACAGTACACACCAATGGTTCTTGGCAGGAAGTGAGGAACAAGAAGTCAAGAATTACTCCATGAACTGAAAATTTTGGAGAGTGCTTCAAATAAAAAATATGTAAATTAAAAAAAAAATGAGAGGGCCATTAGAACAAACAACAGTTCTCTTGAGAAACAAAACCCAAATAAAGTTTAAGAATGTACCCAGACCCTTTTAAGAACATTCCATTCAAAATGAAACCTTAAACCACACTGGATAACAAAAACCTACAAAGGTTGAAATGAAAAGTTCTGCCTTTTCCGGAAAAGGGTATATTCATTGAAAGTCCTATTTCATTGGTCCTTTCTTATTCTCTGGGAATGATTAGTTATAATATAAAGATAGTTTGGGGACATTTATTTCCTTCTATCCCTTCAGTCTGATGCCTCAGTTCTAATTCTCACTTATACCAAAATTTTAGCTAGAAGTGCTGTCCAGAACTTGGCCATGTAACTTGACTTAACAAAAATGAAATATGACTTTACACAGTACTAAGCAAAGTCATGACTTCGAACCTTATTTTAATGATGACTTTTTGAGCAATAAGAAAGATCAGAAAAGAGAGCAAAAGGAAGGAGAAAAGTTGGAATTATATATGTCAGAGGTAATAGACCAAAAGGTGAGGAGTACCATAAGGTGTTCCAAGTCCAGGTGACAAATTAGACGTAGATAAATCACTAGGACCAGATAGCATTCACCCAAGAGTTTTGAAGGAACTCAAGGGTGAAACTGTGGAGCCATTGGCCAAACTTGTAAACTGTTATTGCAAACAATCACCTTGCCAGAGGACTGGGAGATTGCTGATGTGATTCCCATCTAGAAGAAGGACTCTTGAGAAAACCCTGGAAACAAGATACAGATCAGCAAGACTAGCTTTCCAGGCATAAAAGATGGTGAGAATAATTTAAAAGAGTCAATTCCACTGAATATCTTTGTGTATCTAACTAGTGGAGGTAAAAGCTGCATAGTTTTGGTAAGAGGAAATCATACCAACGTGGCTTCCTTGATGTTTTGAGGTTTTAAATGGCAACTGTGTGGCCAATAGAGACATAATTTACTTTTTTTTTCCCTGAGAACATTTAAAAAGATTTACTTATAATAGCTTTACAGCAACACATTTGAGTTAGCATGGAGTTGGGGAAATCTTTCTGTCACATACTAAAAACTAGCAATGATAGAGAATACAGGGCTCACAAGGCGCGTTTTCTTGTTGTATCTTATAGGGGTTGCAAGAAACAGTCTTATTTTCATAAATGGACATGCATGGAAATTTAGAGTAGATATTTTGAATGGATATACTTTCTTAAGTTGCAGACAGAAGGGAAAAATAAGCCAAGAGGCCAAAACTGGGAAATTTCAAAAGGATACTTGAACAGGAAGAAATATGTTAGGTCAATTTCAATGTATACTTCAAGAGTGTACTTAGAACTTGACTCTCAAGCAGATTCTACTAGACACTGCATCTTTAAACACTAACAGAACAGGATCTCATCAGTGACAAAGCCTTAAAAAAATCAGAGCAGCAGCTGCAGAGTACAGGACCTTGCATACAACGTGGAACAGAAATTAATCCACAAAGAGTACCTACTCATTGTGACAGTTGCTATGTGTATGTATTCTCATTTATCACAATGACTCTGTAAAGTAGATGATATTATAAAACTCTGAAGCCTATAGTTATTAATACGGTATTATACATTTAAAAAATTATGAGAGGGAGAGGACCTTCAAGATGGCGGAGAGGTAAGACGTGGAGATCACCTTCCTTGCCACAAATACATCAAAAATACATCTACATGTGGAACAACTCCTACAGAACACCTACTGAACGCTGGCAGAAGACCTCAGACTTCCCAAAAGGCAAGAAACTCCCCACATACCTGGGTAGGGCAAAAGGAAAAAGAAAAAAACAGAGACAAAAGAATGGGGATGGGACCTGCACCTCTGGGAGGGAGCAGTGAAGGAGGAAAGGTTTCCACACACTAGGGAATCCCTTCGCGGGCGGAGACGGGGGGTGGCGGGGGGAAAGCTTCGGAGCCGTGGAGGAGAGCACAGCAACAGGGGTGCAGAGGGCAAAGTGGAGAGATTCCCGCACAGAGGATCGGTGCCGACCAGACCTACCAGCCTGAGAGGCTTGTCTGCTCACCTGCTGGGGTGGGTGGGGGCTGGGAGCTGAGGCTTGGGCTTCGGTCGGATCCCAGGGAGAGGACTGGGGTTCGCTGCATGAACACAGCCTGAAGGGGGCTAGTGCGCCACAGCTAGCCGGGAGGGAGTCTGGGAAAAAGTCTTGACCTGCCTAAGAGGCAAGAGACCATTGTTTTGGGGTGTGCAAGGAGAGGGGATTCAGAGCACCGCCTAAACGAGCTCTAGAGATGGGCGCGAGCCATGGCTATCAGCGCGGACACCTGGGACGGGCATGAAATGCTAAGGCAGCTGCTGCCGCCACCAAGAAGCCTCTTTGCAAGCACAGGTCACTGTCCACACCTCCCCTCCCGGGAGCCTGTGCAGCCCGCCACTGCCAGGGTCCCGTGATCCAGGAACAACTTCCCCGGGAGAACAAACAGCACGCCTCAGGCTGTTGCAATGTCACACTGTCCTCTGTCACTGCAGGGTCGCCCCGCATTCCATACCCCTCCCTTCCCCCGGCCTGAGTGAGGCAGAGTCCCCTAATCAGCTGCTCCTTTAACCCCGTCCTGTCTGAGCGAAGAACAGGCACCCTCAGGCACCCTACACACAGAAGCAGGGCCAAGTCCAAAGCTGAACCCCAGGAGCTGTGCGAACAAATAAGAGAAAGGGAAATCTCTCCCAGCAGCCTCAGGAGCAGCGGATTAAATCTCCACAATCAACTTGATGTACCCTGCATCTGTGGAATACCTGAATAGACAACAAATCATCCCAAATTGAGGAGGTGGACTTTGGGAGCAACTACAGACTCGGGGTTGGCTTTCTGTGCCTAATTTGTTTCTGGTTTTATGTCTATCTTAGTTTAGTATTTAGAACTTATTATCATTGGTAGATTTGTTTATTGATTTGGTTGCTCTTGTCCTTTATATATATATATGTAATTTTTTTTCTCCTTTTTCTCTTTTTGTGAGTGTGTATGTGTATGCTTCTTTGTGTGATTTTGTCTGTATAGGTTTGCTTTTACCATTTGTCCTAGGGTTCTGTCTGTCTGGTTTTCTTTTAGTATAGTTTTTACCACTTGCTATTGGTGGATTTGTTTATTGGTTTGGTTGCTCTCTCTTTTTTACAATTACTTTTTTATTTTTTTATTTTAATAATGTTTTTTATTTTTTAATTTTAATAAATTTATTTATTTATTTTTTCTTTCTTCCTTTTTTTTCTCCCTTTTCTTCTGAGCCATGTGGCTGACAAGGTCTTGGTGCTCTGTCCAGGTGTCAGGCCTGAGCCTCTGAGATGAGAGAGCTGAGTTCAGGACATTGGTCCACCAGAGACCTCCTGGTCCCACGTAATATCAATTGGCGAGAGCTCTCCCACAGATCTCCATCTCATGCTAAGACCCAGCTCCACTCAATGGCCAGCAAGCTACAGTGCTGGACACCCTATGCCAAACAAGTAGCAAGACAGGAACACAACCCCACCCATTAGCAGAGAGGCTGCCTAAAATAATAATAAGTTCACAGACACCCTAAAACACACCACCAGACGTGGTCCTGCCAACAAGGAAGACAAGATCCAGCCTCATCCACCAGAACACAGGCACCAGTCCCCTCCACCAGGAAGCCTACACAACCCACTGAACCAACCTTACCTACTGGGAGCAGACACCAAAAACAATGGGAACTACGAACCTGCCGTCTGCGAAAAGGAGACCCCAAACACAGTAAGTTAAGCAAAATGAGAAAAACACAGATGAAGCAGATGAAGGAGCAAGGTAAAAACCCACCAGACCAAACAAATGAAGAGGAAATAGGCAGTCTACCTGAAAAAGAATTCAGAGTAATGATAGTAAAGATGATCCAAAATCTTCGAAATAGAATGGAGAAATACAAGAAACATTTAACAAGGACGTAGAAGACCTAAAGAGCAAACAAACAATGATGAACAACATGATAAATGAAATTAAAAATTCTCTAGAAGGGATCAATAGCAGAATAACTGAGGCAGAAGAACGGGTAAGTGACCTGGAAGATAAAATAGTGGCAATAACTATCACAGAGCAGAATAAAGAAAAAAGAATGAAACAAATTGAGGACAGTCTCACAGACCTCTGGGACAACATTAAACGCACCAACATTCGAATTATAGGGGTCCCAGAAGAAGAAGAGAAAAAGAAAGGGCCTGAGGAAATATTTGAAGAGATTATAGTTGAAAACTTCCCTAATAAGTGAAAGGAAATAGTCAATCAAGTCCAGGACACGCAGGGAGTCCCATGCAGGATAAATCCAAGGAGAAATACGCCAAGACACATATTAATCAAACTATAAAAAATTAAATACAAAGAAAAAATATTAAAAGCAGCAAGGGAAAAACAACAAATAACATACAAGGGAATCCCCATAAGGGTAACAGCTGATCTTTCAGCAGAAACTCTGCAAGCCCGAAGGGAGTGGCAAGACATATTTAAAGTGATGAAAGGGAAAAACCTACAACCAAGATTACTCTACCCAGCAAGGATCTCATTCAGACTCAATGGAAAATTTAAACCTTTACACACAAGCAAAAGCTAAGAGAATTCAGCACCACCAAACTAGCTTTACAACAAATGTTAAAGGAACTTCTCTAGGCAGGAAACACAAGAGAAGAAAAAGACCCACAATAATAAACCCAAAACAATTAAGAAAATGGTAACAGGAACATACATATCAATAACTGCCTTAAATGTAAATGGATTAAATGCTCCAACCAAAAGACATGGACTGGCTGAATGGATACAAAAACAAGACCCTTATATATGCTGTCTACAAGAGACCCACTTCAGACCTAGGGACACATAACTGAAAGTGAGGGGGTGGAAAAAGATATTCCATGCAAATGGAAATCAAATGATGAAAAATCTGAAAGAGAAATTAAGGAAACACTCTCATTTACCATTGCAACAAAAAGAATGAAATACCTAGGAATAAACCTACCTAAGGAGACAAAAGACCTGTATCCAGAAAACTATAAGACACTGATGAAAGAAATTAAAGATGGGGCTTCCCTGGTGGAGCAGTGGTTGAGAGTCTGCCTGCCAGTGCAGGGGACATGGGTTCGAGCCCTGGTCTGGGAGGATCCCACATGCCGCGGAGCGGCTGGGCCCGTGAGCCACAACTACTGAGCCTGCGCGTCTGGAGCTTGTGCTCTGTAACAAGAGAGGCCACGATAGTGAGAGGCTCATGCACCGCAATGAAGAGTGGCCCCCGCTCGCCGCAACTAGAGAAAGCCCTCGCACAGAAATGAAGACCCAACACAGCTAAAAATTAATAAATAAATTAATTAATTAAAAAAAAAAAGAAATTAAAGATGATACAAACAGATGGGGAGATATACCATGTTCTTGGATTGGAAGAATCAACATTGTGAAAATGACTATACTACCCAAAGCAATCTACAGATTCAATACAATCCCTATCAAACTAGCAATGGCATTTTACACAGAACTGGAACAAAAAAATTCACAATTTGTATGGAAACACAAAGGACCGCGAATAGCCAAAGCAATCTTGAGAAAGAAAAACGGAGCTGGAGGAATCAGGCTCCTGGACTTCAGACTATACTACAAAGCTATAGTACTCAAGACAGCATGGTACTGGCACAGAAACAGAAATATAGATCAATGGAACAGGATAGAAAGCCCAGAGATAAACCCATGCATATATGGTCACCTTATTTTTGATAAGGGAGGCAAGAATATACAATGGAGAAAAGAAAGCCTCTTCAATAGTGGTGCTGGGAAAACTGGACAGCTACATGTAAAAGAATGAAGTTAGAACACTCCCTAACACCATACACAAAAATAAACTCAAAATGGATTAGAGACTTAAATGTAAGACCAGACATTATAAAACTCTTAGAGGAAAACATAGGAAGAACACTCCATGACATAAATCACAGCAAGATCCTTTTTGAGCCACCTCCCAGAG
This sequence comes from Eschrichtius robustus, assembly GCF_028021215.1. NCBI lineage: Eukaryota > Metazoa > Chordata > Mammalia > Artiodactyla > Eschrichtiidae > Eschrichtius > Eschrichtius robustus. Next base: position 22,318,089 of record NC_090831.1, read on the forward strand.
AAATGTAAATAAAAACAAAAATAAACAAATGGGACCTAATGAAACTTAAAAAGCTTTTGCACAGCAAAGCAAACAATAAACAAGATAAAAAGAGAACCCTCAGAATGGGAGAAAACATTTGCAAATGAAGCAACTGACAAAGGATTAATCTCCAAAATATACAAGCAGCTCATGCAGCTCAATATCAAAAAAACAAAGAACCCAATCCAAAAATGGGCAGAAGACCTAAATAGACATTTCTCCAAAGAAGATATACAGATTGCCAACAAACACATGAAAGGATGCTCAACATCACTAATCATTAGAGAAATGCAAATCAAAACTACAATGAGGTATCACCTCACACCGGTCAGAATGGCCATCATCAAAAACTCTACAAACAATAAATGCTGGAGAGGGTGTGGAGAAAAGGGAACCCTCTTGCACTGTTGGTGGGAATGTAAATTGATACAGCCACTATGGAGAACAGTATGGAGGTTCCTTAAAAAACTAAAAATAGAACTACCATATGACCCAGCAATCCCACTACTGGGCATATACCCTGAGAAAACCATAATTCAAAAAGAGTCATGTACCACAATGTTCACTGCAGCTCTTCTTAGGACATGGAAGCAACCTAAGTGTCCATCGACAGAAGAATGTATAAAGAAGATGTGGCACACATATACAATGGAATATTACTCAGCCATAAAAGGAAATGAAATTGAGTTATTTGTAGTGAGGTGGATGGATCTAGAGACTGTCATACAGAGTGAAGTAAGTCAGAAAAAGAAAAACAAATACCTTATGCTAACACATGTATATGGAATCTAAAAAAAAAAAAATGGTTTTGAAGAACTTAGGGACAAGATAGGAATAAAGACACAGACATAGAAAATGGACTTGAGGCCACAGGGAGGGGGAAGGGTAAGCTGGGACAAAGTGAGAGAGTGGAATGGACATATATACACTACCAAATGTAAAATAGATAGCTAGTGGGAAGTAGCCGCATAGCACAGGGAGATCAGCTCGGTGCTTTGTGTCCACCTACAGGGGTGGGATAGAGAGGGTGGGAGGGAGACACAAGAGGGAGGAGATATGGGGATATATGTATACGTATAGCTGATTCACTTTGTCATACAGCAGAAACTAACACACCATTGTAAAGCAATTATACTCCAATAAAGATGTTAAAAAAAAAATTATGAGAGGGTAGATCTCATGTTACGTGTTCTTATCACAAATTAAAAAACGCTGGCAATATAGTTGATGTTTTAGATAATATATGTATTTCCACAAAAAAAAGCAGAATATAACATTAACCTTCTTATATGCAAGTGCTTTTTGTGACATGAGTCTCGGCATAATTTATTTTTTCAGTTATCACTTGATTTCATTATTTTCTCACTTCTTAGGATAATTTTAATATCTTATTTCTAAAAGGTGAATGTAATGTAAAAAGACATGAAAACAATGCACTCATGTGTCTGATGTGCATTTTTTTTAGTTACGTATATGAGAACTAAAATGAAGAGAAATGGATTTTTCCAAATTCATACAGCTTTGAAGGGTAGAAATAAGATGAAAACCAATGTCAGTTTTATACTAAATTCTGCATCCTTGATGGGCCTGGGTAATTACTTAGTTCAAATTTATTATTAAAAAAATATAGTCTTGCACAAAACAGAGTCCTGCTTCTAAAAGTACTATTTCAGCTATTACTACTTAATCATATGGTTCTTCTACTTCCTTTTCTCCCAAAGAATCATTAACCCTTTCGCATTAGGCTTCCTTTTTGTCAATTCTAAGAGCTGAACATGTAAATAGGCTCAAGAAAGATTTCTTTTTAAATTACTTTTTCATCTATTGCTATTATTTATTAAATGAAGTTGAAAACATTTTTTGTTTGTTTGTTTTAAATTAGGATGGAATGTTAGAAAAATTTCAGTCCAAATTAAACGTTATAAAATGAAAGCACAAAGAAAATGTTTGGCTTGAAGTCACAGAATTTACACATGGTAGAGCTGGGGTGACGCGAGGAGGAGAATCTGCACACTAACTGTGGCTGCTTTCCTGAGGGCTGATCTGCTCAGATGCAGGCTGAGACTCAGGAAGGCCTAACAGGGATCACCTGCTACTAGATAAGACCTAAATGGTGATTCCAGAGGCTGTGTAGTGCTAGAGGGCTTTGTAGCTCTAACTCAGAGTGGAGAGATTGTCTCTCCTTAGGCCCATTTGCTGGACAAAGACTCAGCAACACTGAGGTCACTGCCTCAGACTGCCAGGACCCTACAGCCCTTCACCAAGTGCTAAGTGATTCAAGCTTCAGAGATATAGTAGCCCCATTCAGCCTCGGTACCTCTGTATCTCTGGGATTGAGGCAGGAGATAGATGGGCCCCCCCAGGGTAAGCAGCTGGAGTTCGTTCCCTGTGGACTGATACTCCAAGATGAAAATAGCAGGACAATCAAGAGAGGAGGCTGGGCCCTGCCCAGATAAGAAACCACATATTTCTCATACTTGAAGTCAACTAGAAAGCTCCTTGGAGGTCAAAAGGGAGTTGATGTCAAGGATACCCATAGGCCTCTTTGCTGGACTCCATCTTAGCTTAGAGATGCGCAGGCACCCGTGGGAGGATCCTGATATATACCAAATACGGACTCAGAACTAGGCAAATCAAAATAATTGGCCAAAGGAAACCCGGATGAAATGTCCCATATAAGGATTTAAACTATCATGAGGGCGCGACTCTCTCTCTCTGAGCCTGCCTGTGTGTCTATCCACACATACACTTTTTCCTCCTAATAAGCACTTTACTTGCTTCACTACTCTCCGTCTCTATGTGGAAATTCATTTCTACACAGCTGACGGGCCAGGGCCGTGTCACTGGCCACTGGTACCTAGTGGCTTAGTGGCTAGGATTCAGAGCTCTCACTGCTGCGACCCAACCTCAGTCTCTGGCCAGGAACCAAAACCCTGCTTCAAGCTGCTGCAGGCCGAGGCCATCCGAGATCCGGATGGGGTAATATACACATATACACACATTCCCCATACAGTATAATGGCAGATAAAATGCTTGTACTACTAACAAAAAGCTAAATCTCTTAGAAAAAGTGGGTAAAGTACAAAAGCACTGTAGCACTTTAGAGCACAGGTGTAAGTATTAAATATGTAAAAAATGCATTCCAGATAAAAGTCATGAACTTTATTATGTTTTAAACTCATAGTCAAATCTGATTTATAATTTGTTTTCTATAATGAGTGCCGAGGTAGTAGGTCGTTCTGTTCTGAAATACAAATTGGGAAAAGGTACTTCAAAAACACAGGCAGCTGCAAAACTGTTCATAAATAATCACAATATGTTTTTAAAACTGACCCAAACATCATCAGAACATTCCTCCATTCCCACACCCTCCTCATGGTTTTTCTGGTCTTGGTTTGGTGCTGTATCTGACAATTTTTTTCTTTTGTTTTTCTCATCTGCACTTTTAGGCAATGCCAAGCATTTGTGAGATGGCAATCTGGGGTTAAGAGGCTGGGAGGGCTTAGTGGTAGGGGTTTCAGTGGAGGGAGGTAGTTTCTCTACTGGAAACTCCAGTGGAAAAGTGGATTTTTTTTTTTTTTCCCCCCGTGAGAAGCTGATGGATAGACAAGGGATTAAGCCTACAGCCTTGGCTTCATTAGCACCACACAATAAAAACAAAAAAAGAATAAATATGTATCTTTTGTTCTCAAACTAGTGCTATTTTCTTAGTAATTTAGAGGTCATTTATTCAAGACATTCTATCAAAAAGGCAAAAAAAGAGAGCACTCTTCCTTTTGTTAATAATAATGATAATAATTATATTAGTAGCAGTAACATAACAGGAAAATATAGTAGTCATATTTAATAAGTGACTAAAACTTATATAGTACTTGTTATGTGCCAACGCTTCCGTGTTTTACACACACTTACTCGTTTTATCCTCATGAGAATCCAAAGATATAAGTATTATATAAATATTCCCATTTTTGTAGAAATAAGTGAGTTTTAAGAAATTGAGGGATCACAAGTTTAAGTAACTTGCTCAAGATCACATGGCTAGTAGCAAATGGAGTTGAGATCTGAATCAGGCATTTTGGATCCAGAATCTTCCTAACCACTAGGTTATACTGCCTCTCTTAAGGCACGATCTAGAGCGGCAGTTCCCAAACTTTAGTGTGTGTGCACATCATCTAGTGATCTTGTTGAAATACAGATTCTGATTCAGAGAACCTGAAGTGAGTCCTGAGATTATGCATTTTGAACAAGTTCCCAGGTGATTCTGGTCTTTGAGCCATACTTTGTGTAAAATTATAATGCTCAAGCTATATTATTATCCAGGAAAAGCATTTTTTTTTTGAGGGGGCAGGAAGGGGGTAGGACTGATGACAGAGAAGAAATACATAGAAATTAAAAGCACGCACATAATTGTGCATATAGACTCCTCAGCTAAAATGTTCAACAGGTGGTAGATTTCATTTTGTAATGGGCTAAATACGTAAATAATAAAATTACCTTGATAATTAGTGCAGTACTAATTAAAAAAGTTAAATAGTATTCCCAGAAGCGTATAACAATTAGAGAAAAATACCCCTCCATTTCTGAATATATTTAGCTTTTAGATTTTAACTATTTCTTCTGATGATGAAACTCAGAAGTTCCTCACCTTCTTTCATATTATGATGAAGTAATAAAATTCACTATCCCTTACACAGATATAGGGGAGAAATTCACAAATTAGGCTGGCAATGGAGAAAAAGGAAACTTTCCAACTTTCTGAAACACTTTTGAAGAGGGAAGCCTAAGAACAGGCAGAGATGTGTCCCCCAAGGTGGTACAATTGATCTATTTCCTGAGATTCTCCCCAGCAGACCACCAGCCCTTCAAATCTTGAAATGTTTTAGGTCTTATAACTCTTTAGTAAAACACAAAGACATGTGGTATGCTTGGCGCGGAGGAAGAAATATTTCTCTACCCTTCTAGGATCTGCTGGTAGGTCTAAGACTTAAATTGACATGAGACAGGTTAACAGAAGAAAATCAAACAGAAGTCTAATAACATATATACATGGGAGAGACCCAGGAAAACTGAGTAACTCTCCAAGATGGCTGAAGCCCTCACCTTAAATGCCTCCGCTAAAGACAAAAGAGGATGTTGAGGGTGGAGAGAGTCAGTTGGGAAGTTGCCAGGAAAAGCACAGTAAACAAGGGTGATTGTGATGCAGACTCAAGTCATTGCTTTCTCCATTGAAAAGAGTTTCTAAATTTGGTCATCTTCCTTGTCCAGGTACAGAGAGGGAGAAATCCTTACAAATGCAGAGTTCCTGTAAATGTTTCTTACAGAAGGGTAACTCCTACTTAGTTTTCAGAATTTTTCCCATGTCTGCTGTTTCTTAGAAAATATCCAGCTTCAAATAATGAATATGCCAAAGAGACATATTTTGGGGTGGCAAATTCTGCTCCCCTACATGATAAATGGCCATGTGTTCACAACTGACACCTCAAAAGGATACATTTTCAACCAAGATTACTAGTATGAAGCAAAACACTTGCCACTTTGTGGCAAGACAAGAAAAATTTAAACATAAAAATCTTTCTCTGCCCTTTAGCCTCCTCCCTCCCCCATAGTGTGCACTGTCTATTTGCAATATTCATTGCAGAATACCTCCCGCACCAGCAGAAATACCTGATTAATCATGAAAAGCAACAATCTCCTAACATGGAGACAATACCTTAAAAGGTAACATTCTTTCTTGATCTTGTAAGGGGCCAGAGACTCTTAGATCTGGATTGTGGAAACTGTCAATAATACATCGTTTAATGTACAGCCCCCTGGCTCAAAAAACTTATATAACTGTGCCTTGACTTATAATGGGTGGGAGCTTTTGGAGATGCTATTCCCAGGTTATAATGCTCAGTTTGGCTTGAATAAAATTTTCCATTTCTTTCTTGGATCAATTTTTCACCGATGCTAATGACTAAGTTCTCCCAAGTTCATCAGGAGGGGTCACTAGGGAAAGAGAAAGGCAGAAATCCCAGAGAGAAGGCTCCACCAAGTTCAAAGTGCCCAACTCACAATTTTGCCTAGGTTTGCTCTGGTATATAGATTCACAGCTTCTCTATGAGAATTTCCTCTTTGGAATCAGTGAGGTACATATTTTTTTAAAAGCAAAAGAAAACACCTATTCGGTTTATGAATACCTTTATTACACTCCCTGCTGATTCAATGAACTTTTGATTAGCCTCTATGATTACTAACTTCATTTAGGGGAATGTGTGCATGAGTGGTTCGGTGATTATTTGAGACACTTGCAAATAAGAGGACTTTCAAAAGCTGACTGAAGGTGTGAAGGCAGATCACAGTTTGCCTGTTTTCTTTTGACTTTCTCTAGATGCTAATAACTGCTAATTAGAGAGAGCAAGGAAAGCAGTGGGTGGTAGCTCACTTTGAGAATTCAATCTGATTATAATATGTAAGCTGACTGTTGCCTTTCGAAGGCTAAATGAAAGCAGTTCTGACTATTTATCAGGTATTTTATTAGCTTTGCAAATCATATTAACAGTTTTACATGTAGGTGTTCAATCAAAAGGTTTTTTTCCCAAGTTATTTATGCAACTGGTCAGTCAAAGCAAGAAGAAAAAATCTTGGAAGTAAAAGAATGGCAGGTGGTAGATGACAAAGGACGTCTCAGAAGCTATGGCAAGTACAGATCCCATGATTCTCACAGCTTGCATTTTATTTTGTAGGGGAGCAGAATTGGCCACCCCAAAAGATCCTTTGTTGCCCATTTCCCAGAGTAGTGAGGAGATCCAAGGGATTTCGCACCTGGAAAACCTAGAGTTTGGGAGGAGAACTGAGCTCCAGAAGGAGAAGAAGGAGACACCGCTGAAGGAAGAAACAATGATCTAGACCAGGATAGTCTGTGTTCTGCCCTTTGTCAAGCTGTGTGAGAGCACAAGTCCGTGTATGTGGCTCTCCTGTCTCTGACAGTCTCTGCTACTTTTTATGAAGCTCTTGAGTGTCAAATCAACCCTCCACTTCCCCTACTCACAGTGATCCTATCTTGCGTGTGGTTGAAATTTGCTAAAAGTTTTTTGAATTCTTAAAAAAAAGAAAAAAGAATCAGAAAATCAGAATTATCCCAAATCTTTAGCATTTATATTCTTTACTTAAAGGAAAAGAAGTGAAATAAAATTGATTTTTAAAAAGCGGGCAACTTATTTGCATTTCATATAAAACAGCAGGTTTAAATATTAAATTAACTTATTAAAATTAATACTAATGCATTAAATTATTCTTAACTAACAGAAAATTTGGCTGAATCCAGCTAGATATTCTGAACATTAGTAGAAAAAATAATCCAGTATATAGGCCGCGCAAAAAATGTCAGGTAAAACTAGTTTTTCCTTTTGCCAATAACAAGCCGGTGTCAGTAAATTGGCTTTACTGTGCACGGGTGAGCGGACCCGAGTTCGGTTCGGTCACAACTCTTCACTTCAGCGTCTCCCTCTTTTTCATGAGAGGTAGAATGTTTTTCTACTTTCTTGTGGGAAGGGAATGAAAGAGGATGAAAAGGGATGACTTTAGCCCACACCATCTCATATGTGATCCCTTCTCCTCTACATAGAAGGAGAGAGTGGGTTTCAGAGTAAGGCAATGAATCGCTTATTCTAGAACAGTATCAGGAAAGACAATGGGATATAAAGGCGTAAAAACTTAAAATCTTGGAGATGTAGAAAAATTCGGGAAACGAACGAAAGGAAAGATATATCAACTCTTGCAGGAGGAGGAAGAAACAAACGTAGGGAAAGACAAGAAAACTGATCATTAAAGCAAAATGAAAATGTAAGGCTAACTGGTTGAAAACCCACTCTCTCCCCTACCACGGAGTTGCTGGCTGGCCATGACTGTTTTCACTAATGCCCTAGTGGTCCTCCGCTTCCTATCTCCCAGCTTGGACCTGCCTAAGACCTAAACTCAAGCATTAAATGCCTCAGAAGTGTTATTAGAGCTTGGATTCTGGAGTCTGTCTTGGGTTTTCATTCCAGCTCTGCCACTTTGCTATACCATGTCATTTTGGATAATTTATTTAACCTTTCCATGCTTGTATAAATGGAGTAATTAAAGCACTTAGCACCTAGGAATTGTTGTGAGAACTAAAATGAGATAATGTGTTAAGAGGGCTTAGCACAATTTCTGGTTTATAATAAATGCTCAGTAAATGCAAGCTAGTATTATTATGCTCTTCATTTAATACATACACTTTGAGAAGAGTTATTCCCCCACACCTTGAAATATAAGTAGCAAAGCTATTGGTCTGAAATTCAAGTTGTCAACCCCACTTTTAACTGCTCAGAAGGACACTGCTTGCCTTCACAGAAGACCAAAGGAATTTCAGTTGTCCCTGCTTCTCACCAGTGGACAGCCTTCTGCCAGTTTCCCCAAGATTTCCTTTTAGTCACCTCCAGCTGAGCCTATCCTGGTACATTCTGTACTACTTTTAAAACTCTCTAAGCCAAGAAAACAAAACACACACAAGTGGGCTCACAAGCTGAGAAGTGAAAGCAGAAGCAGCAGGACCCCACATGCCTGCAGGCCCTAAAGCTGCAAATGCCACCTAGTTGTAAAGTTGTGCCCGAGGTCACAGAGAACCCCAAGAAACGTTTCTGTTTCAGCCATAAAGCACCCAGTACTCCCACACATCCTCAGATACTTTAAGTGCATTTGCCTCAGTCAGTAGATTGAAAATCTGGGGCCCAGAACACAAACAGCTTCTTGCTAAAGGCAAAATAAACAAATTTCTATTAGAAAGGCGACTTTCTCCTGGATCTCTCTGCTATTAAGGTGGCATTCTCTCTTGTTTAAACCACATCCAACTTGGTAAGTCCTACGAACAGATGTAAACACTTTTCTCAAGACTTTTGCACATTTTCAAAGTAAAGGACCAGGTGAAACGAGAAGCAGAGAGATGCCATTCTGGACAAGGTCCTTCGCATAAGCAGATGCCTGGAGATTTTTCAGGAAAAGATCCCGGGGCAAGCTCATCAGTCGTTTTAATCCAAGAGGTTTCCTATTTTTAAAAAAGTATACAGGTAAAGAAACAGGCCCAGAATCATGTTTATGTTTAAACAAAGACTGGTCAAGGGGCTCCATTTTCTTAATAAGCTTACTCAGGTTTGGAGAGGAAGATCTTGCTTTAGAAATGAGTCCATTTTGTACGTTCCTGCCAGTGAGACAATAGTAACCCAATTAAACAATTCCTGAGAAAGCCAGGAGCAATAGAGTGAAAACCAATGAGGTGAAAGCTACTTGTATCATTCCTGGCTGAAGCTGCCAAATCAGACACAGAAAACCCTGAAGATGGGAAATTTTAATGAGGAGAAAGTCCTTGTGACCGACGTCGGTCTTCAACTTGCAATTCTGTAATACTTGGAATCATCACTAGCCAAGCTGGCTGAGAGGTTTATAAGTTTGAAGAGTCTGAGGCTCCCTACATGCAAACTCAAAATAACTCAAAACAAATAATGAAAACAACAAAATCCAAAAAAGTTTTCTGCCTATCCCTTTTTAAATGTTGTCATCATTAGCTTTCACTATTTGATTTTTCCTGGTTGAGCCCATCTGGCAGCACAGTTGCTCTGTATATCATACTTCCCTGCTCACAGACCCTGTCTACGTGCAATGCTTCTGCATAAGCCTGCTATGTTCCCCTGATAGATCACACCTCATAGCTCCCAGCCACATCCCTGAGCTGGCCAGTCCTCAGAGCCATCCAGGTGCCCTTCAACAACCAAACCCAAATATTTGAGACATGCACGAGACCTATGCATTTAGACTGGTTCATAGCAGGGGGATGGAGACAGCCTTCAGTAACCTGCTATGCGTGGACATGCAAAGATACTAGCAGATCTCTCCAGGGCTGCTCTATACCAAAGGCATGGAGTGAAACTACAGGATTACTCAGGAAAGGTGTTTGAGCAGGATCCTGGAGAACACAGAAAAACTCCCCATCATACTGAAAAGCACGTAACCTGCTCTTTAGGGCGGCAGGAGTGTCATTGTTCTGTGCCGGTGAGAACATTCAGATGCTCCTGGTGTGTGGAGCAACCCACAAAGCATCATGGCTGCCTTTCAGCGGCTTCTTAGTTGTCTGTTTCTGTAATGCCTCACTCAGAGGCAAGGCAGATGATTGCTTATCAAGGGCTCCTATGAACACACAGCACACTCCTTTCAATACACAAGGTATTTCTTTCTACTTCCTACAAATTGACCCGTAAAAGCATTCTGGAATTTGGAGAAGAAATCATGCAAAAAGAACTTGCATTTTGCTACAGTTTCTTCTCCCCCGGGCATAACAGAGTCGAAACAGAAAGTGATGGTACAGAGAGGGGCAAAGGCTGTTTACCTGAAAAGACCCAGTTTGAAAATAAAGTTTGGCTTCTACTCCCAAGCAGGGAATGTGCACTGGTATTTCATTCACCTTTTCACCCAGCCTCTGCACCCATGTCTTGACAGTGGATGGGAGTAATGGGTATATGATGTGACAATGCCATCACAAGGGCAGTGGCACTGGAGTCAACTGCATCGGGCTAAACTGTATTACAAGAGGTGACTAGAGCACTAATACTACATTTAAAAGAGATAATGGCATGACATGCCCACTGAGTGTTCTCTTAGCATTTTGCATTGCCAAGTGACATATCATGGTCCACAGCATTTACTGTCAAGTTAAAAAATAGGGCAGTTGTGAAGGTTTATAATTTGATATATAGGTAGGAAAAAACTCACCAAATGTTAAGTCTTAGAGATGGTTATTTCAGCTTCCACCATCATTGACCTAATGAAAATTCCACCTAATTTCATCTAATGAAAATTCTTTCCCATAATTCATGGCAAGTTTCGGAATGTCAAATGAAGTAATAAAATGTCAAAAGTGATTCAGGAGCAATAAAAGGCAAGTTTTGTTACTGGTGGCTGTTTATGTCACATGTAATGACACTTCGTTCTCTTGGTGGCACCAAACATATAATGCTATAAGGCACAAGGTAATTGGTGAGAATAAAGTAAACAGATAACTACATAACACCTTTTGAGACTCTCTGACACATGTACTATATTCCTCTTTATTCTGATAAACCCTGCATAGTGGTCCTTTTCTGAAAGCATAAACTCATCATAAAAACGTGAGTTCATGTTATATGTAGAAAGGCTCATGATCCTCTGATATCTATACCAAATTCTTCTTCATTCTGAAAGACTCTGTACAGGGGTCCCTTTCTAAAAGCATAAACTAGTCACACACAAAAAAGTGAGTTCATGTTATAAGTTACAAAAAAATCCATTTAGCTCCCTGGAAATAGGTCTTTTTTTTAGAATCTATAATACAAATTTACTTTTTTTTTTTGGTGACTAGTTTATACATTAACACACTCTACATCATACCTCAAATCAGCCAAAAAAACTTTACTATGTGCATACAGTATGAGTTTCTTGGTTAAGTAACAATGCCTGCCAGGACATTGTCACTAAATATTTTCACCAGAATATGGGCAGAAACTAGCCTCGACATCTAGCCTTTAAATGCTGCATTCCCTTTGACAGCATGCTGTTCTGTGGCGGAGATGCTAGATTTGCAGCCAAAGTCATGGAAATCTACGGCTGTCCTCTCTCGGATTCTGTACTACCGCCCAACCTAGATTTGGTCTTTCATTTCTCTTTAAGGAACCACAGCCAACAAGCAGCTGGTACTCTCTCGCAGCACCTGTAGCTCTGCTTTGCAAGGCATAGAAATGGATTATCTCCATGAAACATGAATTTCCAGAGCTGAAGTTTGCCCCATCATTCACAGGCACACAGTACATCAAAAGCAGGAAATGGGAAAATGGCATCATAAGTGGACTGTTCAGGCTCTTCTCTTTTGCTTGCTTTTAAAATTAATATCTTCCTTTTCACAACTCAGGGATGAAAACATCTTCCTTTGAAGATGAATTAACTGAAAAGTGCATTGAGAAGTTTAAGATTTATAACAGAACCACCTTGAACCCTCTGTTCCTGGTGAACCTGAAGAATAGCTGCAGGCAGAAACTGTACATTCCTGGCTACCCGACTCATGTCAAAAATGGTTTCAGAGCCTGCCATTCCTAACTGCTATGTGCAATTGGAAGCAGTATGACCATTAGCACTGAGCTAAAAACAATGTTCTGGAATTTTTCATTCCCTGGATGTGCCCTGATTGTTTTAAGTGCTGAAGCTTTAATGTTGCCTGAGTCAGTCATTGTGTCAAGAATCTTTCACTGAGCACTCAGAGTCCTTAATTCTGAGGACGGTGGAAGCAGGAAGGCTCTCTGCCTTCAAGGAGCTTAGAGTCAAGCTAGAAAGATAGAGTCAGTGCATAGAGTAATGAGAATTAAGTGCCTAATTATGTAGTAATAAACTTACGTGTGGTAGGATATGAAGGGGGACAAAATGGTTGCAAAAGCCTTAACAGAAGAAGTGGGGCAGGATCTGGAGAGGCAGAGAGGACTGGAACCTCTGAGGAGGGGCAGAGCAAGGGTGATCTCATAGAGGGTCCCTCAGCACATCACACATCACCAGTCAAGTATTAGGTGCTCAGTAAACAGTCGTTGAAGTGAACTAAAATTAAAACCAACCTTATGGCTAACTTTTCATGTTTTGGGGTTTTTTTTTTTGCCTCTGAAATGTAATTCCAAATTCTTTAGAGGTATGTTCCCCACTGACCATTAAGATATTTCCAATTGAATTGTTTGCATTCCCTGAAACTCACTATGACCAGGATAAACATATCATCTTTCCTCCACAGCACCTTCTAAAGGTTTCCTCTTATTGTTTTTGACATTACTATTCTCTGATGAAATAATCTCTAGAGCGGCTTTATCCAATAATGGGAGTCATCAGTCACATGTGGCTACTGAGAACTTGAGCTGTGGCTAGTGCCACAAGTTAAAAGGGGAATATTTTGGATATATTGAGTTAAATAAATATTATTACTAAATTAACTTAACCTGTTTATTTTTACCCTTTTTTACTAGAACATTTACAATTACATATATTGCTCCCATTATATTCCCATCGGATAGTGCTGCCCTGTAGTCTGATGGCCTGGATTCATATTCAGATAAAGTTAAGACACGTTGTAGAATTTCTTTCTTATTCATTCCCTTCTATGATTAATTAATTAATCAATTCATTCATTCGCTCATGGTAGGTGCTCTCATTTCCCCCATTTTACAAAGGAGAAAACTGAAGCAGGCAGATGTCACATGACTAGTGAGGTATGTAGGATTTGAACTCAGGCAGTCTGACTCACCCAGCATGTTCTACTGCAGTAATTCAGAGGAGAAACCATGACGGTCAGGACTAAATGAGAGGTGGTGGGTTGGAAAAGAAGGATGAATTGAAGAGATACCATGAAACAAAAATGAACACATCACAGTGACCAATTTGTTGTATGGCATAAGGGAAATGGAGATAGAGGTGACTCCTAGATTCTTGGCCGGGAAGACGGTGTCAGCAAACAAAACAGGAAACACATGGCAGAGGTATATTTAGGGGGGATGATGGATTTGACAGTCAAATTTAAGGTATCTGTGAGAAATTCAAGTGGAAATGTCCATAGGGGGCAGAATATATTTAATAGATGTGGAATTCAAGGAAGATACTTAGATTGGCCATAACAGCTCTTACTCATTAGCCCCTCAACTCCCATCCCACAACCCCAGCAGCCTTGGCCTTTTGGGAGCTTCATGGTTGAACTAAACATAGTTCCTGACTTAAACATTCAAGACCCTGCACAGTTTGGTCCCAAGCTCTCTTTTAAGTTTTCTACTCTGTTTCACACACACTTTGCTCCAACCAAATTGGATTACATATATAACCTGGACATTAGTTGCAGTCTCTGCACACTTAAAGACAGAGACTTAAAGGGATCTGAACTATTATGCCACAAAATATGGAATCGAAAGCTTTCCCTAAGATTTACAGGAATTTGCGAGGGTAGTGGGAGTAGAGAAGGGGGTAACATTATCAGAATCACTTCAATTTTTAAATATTTTCAATTGCCGTAGATACAAATACAGCTCTGTCAGGCATTAACAGATGGTAATAGCAATTGTTCATGCACAATTAGGGTTTTTGGTTACCTGTTTGTAACTAAAGGAGAGTCTATGATTAGTTTACAGCTCTACTTAACCTGCCTGCTAATGTGGTCTCTCTTTTATATTAGTTAACCAGTCACAGAATTCAGTCCTCTTCCATAATTTCAAGGAAAAAAAAAGAATCCCAACAGCAAAACCAAACCAAACCAAGATACCACAACCAAAAAAAAAACAAAAAACAAAAAACAAAAAAAACCCCACCCGCACAAGATGTTTGCTGGAAGAAATGAAATACAGAAGTCTGGGTAGATGGGAGGACTTACACTGTAGAAATGAAGCAACAGGTTAGAGAGTCATGTGACACAAAGTCCCTCAGTTTTAGCTTCATCTTCTTCTTCCATCTTTTCCCTTTCCTTGCCTTCCTCTCGTCCTCTCAGTAGCAAGACTCACACCTGCCACCTCCTAAGCAGAGTACTTCAGTTCTCGTCAGCCTCTACTTCACAGCCATTTTAGGGTCCCCTCTACATACCTCTGCTTGATAAGACCCTCAGCAAAAAGAAAGGGATCCTGCCTCCTTGGAAGGCAATTGTGACTGTGATCCTTGGTTACACAAACTCTTCTTCAAAAGTCTTTGCTTCTCCTCTGGTTTTTGTTAAATTCCTAATGAATTCAAGGCCCAACTCCAGTCAAGGAAGCAGGACTCCAGTTTACCTTCCCCATCTAAACACATTCTCTTCCCCTCACAGTTCTCATACTGCTATAGGCATCTTCACTCTTCTGTGTGGTAGAGTTTTGTGTACTTATTTTATCCACTTCCTATTTGACTGCAGTTTATTTGAGGATAGGTTCTCTGTGGCATACACCAATCATCATGTTGGTACAAACTGGCTAAACTGACCTCCAAATCAGTACACAAGGAAAGAATTAATTAACAACCTGATCTACTCTTCTCTTGTTTCATTTTGGGTAAACCTACAAGGTGATCCTTAGAATGACCTTGCTTGGAAATGAAAACAGTGAATCAATAATTCTCCTGTAATTATATATCTGAAATCCCATCTATGCCCTCTTATGCCTAGTAAGTGGATTTCAGATTTGCATGTGAAACAGATTGTGCTTTGCCGCTGCATTTACCCAGTCAATTTGCTAATAATTTAGGAAGTTTGGCAAATATGATGCAGAGTAACTTGTAATATTTATTTACTCTCTCAGCTGTGATTTTAATCCCTTAAATAACAAGCTCAGACAACAAATTATTGATATGCTTTGAGCTGTTTATCAATATTTACTTAGATTTATTTTGGAAAAAAATCCAAATGGAGGTTATTTAACATAATTGAGCATTAAAACTGTTTGATTTGAACATACAGTTTTTGAACACACAGATTAAACACACAGGAGTTATTGATGCAAACTTGTTTTTTCCCACCTACAACAGAAGATTAGAAAGGGCAGTTTCTTCATTCAGGAAAAAGCAAGTAAGTTGAGATACAATTTATTTTGCTTCTTTTGTTTCAAAATATATTTTATATGTGCCAAATAGATACCATATGGCCTGTCAGCTAACTTGACATTGAAGAACAATGCATGGTTTATATCCTATTTCCAGCTACTGCACAGTGAATGTGTGGCCCTGTATCTCCCTTCTTCATGACAAATGCTCTTTATTCATCTTTAGAGAACTACTAAGCAGAGCTATATTAATGAAAATATATTTTATAGATTAATCACTTGAGCGCTGTAAAATGTGTTTGGGAAGAACATTTCTGAATATCCTGAAATCCCTGTGGGCTTATTAGGACAGATGAATAAAGATCGGAAGGTAGTGATATGATTTACATTTGACAATATAGTCTGGGGGATAGTGCTGAAGGGCTGGGCCCCTGTTTTGGACCTGGGACAGTAGTAGCCAGCAGTATTTGAAGCTCAAAATCTTGCTTCCAGGCTAGCCACACCTGGTCTTCTTCCTTCTCACCTGTGAGCACAAGAGCAGAGCCTAATCTTTCTAGTTCACTCCTGTAGCCCTGGTCCCTAGAACAGTGCCTGGAACATAATATGCCCTCTTCACATACTTTCTGGGTGAATGAAATCTATTGAACTCATTCCACTATTATTCTTTGATTATTCTTCTGTTATAACACATAACTAATCCTATTTTATTAAAGCCATTTTAGTACTTTTCCCTCTATTCTAGGTGAAAATATCTTGATATTTTCTAATGTTTAGTCATCTGTCATAATAACCACATAGGGATTTCTAAAACATCCAATAATTTTCTTTCTATCTGTCTCTGACTAATCTGTATACCAGGACCATGCATTCAAGTTGAATTAATTTGAACTGACTTTGGTAAAGAGACATCAAAAATGTCTCAAAGTTAGAGTCCTGCCTTTCAGGTTGACCTCACGGACAGTGTGACCTGCTGTTCCTCTCATGCTTTCCTTAGGATGTGATCATGTAGAGGAGTATTAATGGGAAGAGAAGATTCTTCAGGGATTTTTTTTTTTTTTTTTAATTTAGAAACGGAATGGAATGCTACTGGAGACAGCACTGAAGATGCTATTTACTCGAGCTCTAATACAGTGCAGCCTCTCAAATGTTTTGACTAAGGCCATTTTGGTGGGGTGTAAAAAAGTGGCCCAGTTACTATTCTAGCTCCTATTTGCCTGGGCAACTTCAAATTTCAACTTTCTGTTCCAGGGTTGAGCTGCAGTCAGAACACTGAATTAAAATCATCAGTAAACTGGGGTAATGCGCAAATGTTCACTTACAAATTTAGTAATCATCAACAACTCATTTAGTTGGCTCTCTGCACAGAACCTTAAATCATACGTAAAAACTAAAGCTTATGAAAGAGTAAGCCACTCAGTTAAGTAAAAAAAAATATTTAGATCCCTTCTTGGTCTATTTATAGGACCCTCATGATTCATTGATGGGTCTTGGGCCACGTTTTCAGAATCCCTGCTCTAGAGGAGAAAGACATCCAAACTCATACCTAGCAATCTTTTCCTATTGCCGTGGCTGGGCAGAGAAAGAGGAAGTGACACTTCTTACTTAAGTATATTTCTCATTAAAGATAAATGTTTCATTGGCCTAAGGATTTAGATTCATTAAAAAAACTGATTAGCGTTACTGTATTGGGGAGCTAGTGTTGCTTCAAATAAAGCCTGGCTAAGTGAGGAATAAAAAATTGTTCCATAATATAATCCTTATGCAATTTACTTTACATGAAGTGCCTACCTCTTAAATTTTTAACTTCAGTCTTTCTCCTATTCTATTCTTCTGGCTCTTCATCAATTTATACATACACATGTATATTAGTATGTACATATGTATAATATATATAATACTGTGTATGTATATGTGTATGTGTATATTTTTACTTTTAAAAACGTTATTAGTCACCCTAGTCCTTTTTCTCTTTTACCTTCCCTTTATCCCTCATTTCCATCCTGTCTGGACTTTCTTCCCTCTCCAGCCTAGCTTTCATGGCCAATCACTTAAACTCCTCCTCATGAACACTGTTTTATCCCATAGTCATTCTATCACACCTAGATGGCAAAATTCACAACTATGGATCAATCTAAATGTCTAGTCTGCAAATGTACCTCTGGGCTATTGATCAATACTGCTGAAAAATCACAGTTGCACAGACTAAGGGCATTTATAAATCTGCAGTACCTAACTTGAACTTGGCTCTCAAAACTGCCTGGAAACCTCTGTCTTTAAATGGGTTTCCTCCAAGTACCCATGGCAGGAAGTCTTTCACAAGGATTTATTGACGGAGTGCTCTCAGGAAAATGAGAGTGAGAAAGGCAGAATAGGACGAGGGGGGAAAGCTAAGCAAAGATATGGTCTTAACTGGAAAGTAGCTTTTGCCTGTCTCGTGGAAGCTCTGGGACAGGCCTTTTGCCGACTGAACTCCCGTGCCAGTCACTCATTAACTGCGGGCTGCTGCCTCCCATCCAGGAGGTGAGGGTGGACTTCAGGGAGTGAAGGCTTCATCTCCTAGGTGAAGCAGTTCTCAGCCCCAAGAAGTGGACAACCATAGTCATTAGCAGCCAATATGCACAGTGGCGCCAGCACAGGAAAAGTTCAGCGCCTCTTCAGTTTCTCTAGGAAGCTTTGCGTTATTCTTCATACAAGTATTCCAAACCTCCTTTCTCTTACCTCTGACCCCATCATTTCCCTCATCACCCTCAGCAGGAGACTTTGCCTCCTGTTTTCTCAGAAAATATAGTAGCCCAGTTTGAAGCCCTATGTTAGCTTCCCACTGCTCATAGGAAAATGTCTGAATTCCTTAATGTGTTTTAAGAGCCCAGAGTGATCTGACCTTTGGTTACATCTCTAGCTTCCACCTTAGTCACATCCATCCAATGTGTTGGCCATACTGAACCTCTCAAGTGCCTTGAAAGCACACATCTCCTGACCACCTGCCTTCCTCCACCCAGAATTTTTGTTTGATTTTTCAATTTTTTAATTATCAACAGTTATTAAGTTTATATGCTGTTTTTTTGTTACCGTAATTCACACAAAGTTGAAATTAATCAATAATGATAACCAGGGATTTTCTATTCTGAAATCTTTATATCGGTTTATCTTTTGGTTGGCTGAATTATGAAATCCAGTAGAAAATTTAAAGAAGGGACCCGTGAGCTATATACTTGCTTGCCTGAGAATGTCCATTGTTTGATGTAAATTCTTCACACATACTTGCAAAAATAATTTGGCTGACTAAAATTTTTGATTCAGACTTACTTTACCTCAGAATCTGGTACATATTATCTATACTCTGATACTGAGTGTTGCTACCAAAAAGTATAAGGTTTACCTGGCATCTATTCCTTGTACATAAATAATAAATTGCTTTTTTTTTAACCTTCGATGCAACATATGATAGTATGCTTCAGAATATTACAGTAATTTACCAGGATTTACTCTGATGTTGGTTATTTTATATCAGATTTTCTGAGATCCAGTGTTTTCACTTATAAATTCAAACTTGATAATTTTGGGAAAATTTGCTTCTATTTTATTTATTACTGTATTTTCTTCTTTTGAAACATCAGTTATGCATAAGTGAGGTTACCTTGTCTCTCTCATGTGTATCATCTTCTATATACCCTTTTTTATATTTCTTTCGTATATTTCTTTCCTCAAGCCTAACTTCTCTGTTTCTTGATTTTTAAAAATCTTGTTTATGCTATTTTTGTTGCCTTTAATATAGCTTTTGTACCTTTAAGCTGGGAGGCAAGAATTCTACCATTGAACCACCAAGGCCTTTATACTTTTAATACTTTTTCCCCTCATCTCTCTCTTTATCAAGCCCTGCCAGTGTCTATTTCATGTTTCTTTTGTCTTAGTCTTTTAATTTTTTCTTTGAACTCTAGTATGTATTTACAAATTTTTTTTGAAAAATCATGTGTTTCTGAATTTTTGAAACTGAAAAAAATACTATAGATTTGACTTCTTTCTGATGATAATGCTTTTCTCTTTTGTCTATATTTATTTACGGTGAATTTTAGTGGGACACAGGGCAGGAGAGTGGAGTAAAAATACTTTTATTCTGGCATATTTAAACAGATGCTCTTGGCACTTAATTTTTTAAGTTTTAAATTTTTCTATGAGAGAAGTGACCGATTTCAACTGGGATAAATAAGATGTGAGCCTCTCAAAGAGAATCAACAGATCCTGGATGAACACATAAAAATGAGCATTCTCAACTGAACAGAGGAGTCTGATCTAAGAATTTCTCCAGTTCCTCAAAAAAGAAACTGGACATGGATACATCATCAGCTAATCTTTTTGCTGTCTTCATAACACACCAATTAAAGAACCGTTCCAGATTTTGTTACTGATAAAAACCTATACCAGATGGGTCCTGCAGGTCCTCTGCAGTCAAGTTCTGATGCTCAAAGTGGGCAACCAGAAAAGCAGCACTCTTTATAAAATGTCTTTTTAACAAGGCTCATTATATACTCACATAGGAACTAGAAATGCTAAGTTGTTAATAGTTTTCTCAGGGTTTCGCTCTTGAAATGAAACTTCAGCGATTTCATCTTATTTTAGGTGTCCCAATTTTATGCTCATAAGCGTGAAACAACCAGACTGTGACTATACACTTATCAGCAGAAGAGTTACAAAACGCATCTAAATTGTGACTATTATACCTAACTTCAGGTCAAATCAATCAACCTTGGCCCGTCTATAAGAAGCACGGTTAGCAGTCTCTCAGAAGAATCACTCATTTGGATTATCCTTTGTGGATGACAGTTCATCAGTTACAATACATTTGTCATCAGAATGATTCTGGAAAGATTGTGGCACTACCCAGAGAGAAACTATCTATACATTCAAATATAAAACAGTATTTGGTGCTAATAATGCTGATACATGTTATCTGAAGGAATACAGCTAGCGAAGCTGATTTACTAATAGGCACCTGGAAAATGAGCCACTCTGAGCAAAAATGTACCAAGTCTGAACTTAATAAACACTTGCAAATTCCACTGCTAACACTCCCATTGTGTAGGACCACATTCAAATAGGTCATAGGACATTTTGACTTATTTTCAAAAACAAAGTGCCATTTCAAAAAATTCTCTGTTCTAGGATAAAAGAGGATCCTCAAAAACATAAGAGTATGTCATGTTAGCTCCATGCTTTATGTTTTAAGCAATAATTTAAACATGAGTATATGCATGTATATATATTTATGTGTATGTTTATATGTGCATACTAAAACACGAACACACACCCATACCCACCTCTGCTAGCAAATTGCTGATCATGTACAATGCTATGATTAAACATGTGAGAAGTTAGGACAAGATAACTGAAGACAAGCTTTATCGAAGAGTCAGTGACTCACAAAGGAATCACACACAGTTTCTTATAGAGTAAAATCTTTTACCATGCCACATAACCATGTGAATGGTTCAACAGGTAAATATAAAGGTCAAAGGGCATCTGATCTGGCTTACAGGCAGTCACTCAGTCTTGTGATTACTGGAAGATAGTAGACACAAATGTTCTCTTTCAACACTGTTCCTAATCCTGCGATTTCATTCTGCTACCCAGGCACTCCTTCCCATCACTATCATTGGCAAGTTGCTTCTATGTTTAATGGTCCTGACAAACAGCTGTGGTGACAGAGGCAGTGTATTAGAAGAGACACTGTATGTCTGAACTCGGCACAACAATATTTCCCAAACTTTAGTCACGAATATACCACCTTCAGAATCTTTGGAACATCTGTGTGCCATCAGCACTACTGTTTACTTAATACTTTTCCTTAAACTGATGCACCATTAAGCTTACAAAATATAAACAGGAAATGTTGTGTCACTACATAAAAGAAAAGACAGCATGCCTCAACATAAACGGGAAAAAACCCCAATAAATATAAATAGAATATAGATAAAACAGTTTTATTAGATTTTGACTAGGTTCCATCATCTTCAGAAAGTTCTGAGCAGGACCTCTCTCCGTTAGTTTAAGTTTTCACTGGTGGTTTGGGAGAGTTCAGTGTTAAGTATTGATTTTGTGCATTATAAACACCTATTTTT
Source organism: Eschrichtius robustus (assembly GCF_028021215.1). NCBI lineage: Eukaryota > Metazoa > Chordata > Mammalia > Artiodactyla > Eschrichtiidae > Eschrichtius > Eschrichtius robustus. The sequence goes on from NC_090831.1 coordinate 22,339,771, forward strand.
GTCCCTTCCTGTTTGTCATATCCAAATATGTGTGACTTCAGAAATTTCTTGAGGAGCTTACTAGCTTAAAGAATATGTATCCCTAATACTGCATTCAAATGAAGGGGTTCTAAGAGATTTTCAGACTTGAGGTTTGGTAGAACCAGGTAATAAGAAGTAAACTGAAAGTAACTTTCTTACTTGTGATTTCATTTAATCTAAAGCTGCAGGTGCTTCACACTTAAAATCTTCTCTCATGGTACATTGCGCATTTTGGATAACAATGAATTAGAGGATTATGCCTATGGCAGCTGTCATACAAATGAATCTTCATACCATTTTTGAATAATTAGGAACATATCTGATTCATTCAGGAATACATTCTTTATAGAAATCAGTAGAAAATTTTCTTTTGAAAAATGTGAGATTGACCCTTAATTTCAACTTTCCCATGTCTTTCTTCATAATATCTTCATTATATCTTATCATTTCATCCTCCTATGTTATCAAATTACACTAGTATGAGGATGACATTTTCAAGAACAACACAAAATACTGATGCATAACATTCACATGATTTAAACAATACTAAAATCCTTTTGGGACTTCATTCTTGGGAATTCATTAAAATGCAAGACATTTTAGGAAGTATTCTTTTAAATTATTTATAACCTTTACATACCTTCAGGGCAGAATAAGGGGGAAAGGGAATGTCTAGTTAGAAATATAAAAGATGGAAAGCTATTCATATCTTGAAATTGCCCCCATTTAGGGATAATTTAATCAACTCAAATAAATGTTCTACAATTCTGCATTCATTAATGAGATGACTAAGTTGGATACAGCATGCAAAAAGCACATGCTTTATTGTGATGAAAGTGTTTTTCAGAGAGGATGCTGAGGCCTCTATGAGTTTAAAAAGAAACATTCTTAGGAAGATTGTGTCTGTGTGATTAAAAGAGGTCTTTATTAACTTGAGGGTTACGGGAACATTTCTCGTTTTCTCCACTTACTTTTTTTTTGTCACTTTTTGTCACTTTTTTTGGCGCAGATGGCAAATAGAGTCTCAGAGTTGGAAGGAGAGTAATTTCTGCAAGGCAGCAAAGTGATTAGTGATGCAGCTGGGACTAGTACTAAGGTCACCCCAACTTTCCATTGACTGTGTTTTCTACCAAGGGTGGTCATTCATTCATTCACTAATTCATTCAACACCTGCTCTGGCACAGTGATAGGTTCAGGTAATAGTGAGATGAGTACGGGCCTGCAGCTTCATGCTCTGATCCTCGAACAATGATAAATGTAATATCAATAGTAATGTGATTTTCACATAATGATAGAGGACGACAAGTAAGAAAAAGACAGAAAGTAATTATTTCAGTGGTGAGCAGTAGTGGTTAAATGTTGACATCAAGGTCATTTCTAGAAGTGTTTCTTCATGCACGGGTCACCTGCAGTGAACTAATTGCTTTGTTGGACTTCTCTCCATTAGTTTCGTTCCCCCACTGGTGACTTGGAAGTGTTAAATATTGATTTTGTGCAGAATAAGCACCTATTTTTGCGGCCTTCCTGTTCTTTATATCTGAATGTGTGTGACTTCAGAAGTTTCTTGAGGAGCTTACCGGCCTAAAGAACATAAATTTCTAGTACTGCACTAGAATGAGAGGGTTCATTTTAATGTTCAGAATGCAGAGGAAAAATAAAAAGGAAACTGTTTTATAATCTACTTAGCAAACATTTATTGAGTGTATTAATGCAGTGCTGGCCTCCAAAGGAGTTTACAGTTTCTTTCGGTAGGTGTTGAACATGGAACTAGTTTATCTCACAGTGTCCTGGGAGGATGATAGACACAATATGTGGGGTGGGATTTTTTTATTTGAATTTTATTTAATTAATTAATTAATTTAAAAAACATCTTTACTGAAGTATAATTGCTTTACATTTCCTGACTTTGCCTCTCAAGTATTTGAGGGATCTTGCACATGTTATAACCTACCTATTATAGGAAACTGTGCCTCGGTTTCCTAACCTGCAAAATGGGGATGATAGTAGTATCTACGTCAGAGGCTTGTGAGAATCAAATGAATTTCTATGTAAAAAGCTCAAGACAGTCTAGCATAGTGTAAGCACTATTATATGAGTGGGGCACTTTTGGCAATGCTGATGGTAAAGTTTCTTTCCTGGATCAGGGCTTTTGATACACTAATGCACAGTGTGAATTATCAAGAGGGTGATGTGCTGCAGAATTTCCCCACATTGTTTGCCCTTTTGCTGGGGAGCATTGTTATAAGACTAAGGAATGTTCCCTTAGGGTATGTGCTTGGGAAATATAAGGCATTTACAAAGGTTTTGCATAATTAGTGGAAAGTCACATCTATCTCAGGATCTTGACTTAAAAGAGTTTTGCTTTATTTCCAAGATTCTAGATCTGGTTGAATCTTTAAAGTTACTGATGTAACCATATCTTTGTAACGTGTTGATGTTGATGATGATGATAATGACAGCTAGCATTGTTTAGTACCTATCTGTGCCAGGCACTGCGCTGAGTGTGGAATATGTACTATCTTGTCTACTCCTTACAGCAACCCTATGAGGTATTATTTAAAATGAAGAAACTGAGACTCAGAAAGTTAAGTAATTTCTTCAAGATCATAAATTAAATTGCAGAACCAGTTCTATCTGCTTCCAATGCCCATATCTACAACCAGGAAGTGGTACTGTCTCTTTGATTTTGACGATAATAACTGATTTGGATGGTAAGAGTAATACTCATTAAAGAGCCTTGAAAACTGTAGAGCACACTATGAAGACAGAATATCATTAATAGTATTAAAATTAGGCTTATGATTTTTTTGTTTCATTCTGGGATTAAAACAGTATACTACCACTATGGTAGTGGTTTTGAAAGGTCCCCAAAATAACTAGTTGAAAATATGAAACTCAGAAAACTTCAAAACATAAAAAGACAGTTTTTTTTGGTTTTTTTTTTTCTGGATAAACAACCAAATGAGCTGTTGTTTGATTAATTTTAATAAGGAAGGTCTCATTTTTATAGGAAACTTTAACTGTATGCAGAAAATGTAAAGCAAACATCCCTTTAAGAAATATGGAGAAAAACTTAGTGGAACACATGTACCAGGGTATCAGGTACCAGAGGAACATATTAAAAATGCCTAGTAATTCATAAATAACTTTAAAATCCATACTAAAATTACCAAATTAACCCCCCAAATATATAATTCAATGTGAACATTCAAATGCAGAAAGTTATATTACTGTTTATTAGAATATTAAAAAAATTTTAGAATATAAGGTCATTTCAACCCATTGCATGTCAGTAACTAATGGAGTTTCTCCTGAAAAAAAATCATGTTTGTTTTTAGTATGAAAACTAAAGAAATAATTTTTGAAAATTATTTTTTTTTACTTGTTATATATTAATGTTATCACGTTCACCTTACACTGAACACTAATAGCCTCTTTATTCTTTGTATTCTCTGAGGTTTTACTTTTACTTTTAAGGTAGTCTTACAATGTCACAGCTCTCCTTACTGCCACATCCAGACCTAAATCTGCCAGACCTCCTCTGCAAAATGAATACATGTGAACCTTTCACTACAAGTACAGAGATAAGCATCCAGGTACTGTGGTGACAGGTGCAATGCAAATACACAGATGGAGAAACTGAAAGACTTCATTAATGCCATATAATCTCACTAATGGTGACTCTTTCACAGGGTTCCTTCTTCAGGGATAAAAGGAGAGAAAATGGCTGAAGCAAATCTGTATAAAGGAATTGCTGTTTCCCCAGGCTCCTGGCTTCAGGTTCCTGAGCCAAGAATCACAAAAGCTCTGATTCTGTTCATTTTTTTCTTGCAATAATGTCCTTGGATAGTTCCTTTTCCTCCTGGTCTTTTCAGAGACCACCTTGGGCTTCTTCTATTTTGCTCTATATGTGTCTCTGGTGGGTGAGTCAACTCACCTCACCCAAATGTCATGTCACTTCAAGTGTCACTTATGTGCTTCCCAGACAAGACCTCCCTCTGCACCTCTGGATCCTCATTGGGTATCCAATCCAATGATGAACACATATCATGAGACAGGCAATATAAGACATTATCTCATATACTCTACGAAAAATGTCTGGGGATTAGTAAAATTATCCCCATTTTATATTTGAGAATAGGGAGGATTTCTTTAGCAATGTGGAAACAAAAAAAAACGCAATCCCTTTAACATGACATTTGTTCGGGTATTTTGATAGTTGTCAGTATTCTGGCTTTTGGCCATTCTAATAGGTGTATAGTACTATTTTGATAGAGTTTTGATATTTCTCCTTGTCCTGCTCTTCTCTTTTACCATTCTTTGCTTGCCATCATATCCACAACCTCGACATCTTGGATGAACAAATCCAAGCTGTCAATGTACCATGTGCTCCAAAGTGACCCGAGGACTGCTCTCCACATGTGGCCTGACCAAAAAAGCATGGTGTGACTATTCACATGAGCAGGGCACTGGCAGAGTTAACATACCTCAACAACATGCAAGGTATTTTTTGTTTTGTTTTGATTTGTTTTGGGCATTTTTTATCAAGCTCTCGATATATATTAATGTTATGATCCACAGACTCTACCAAGAACATTTTTTTCCCCATTTGAACCATTTCGTAATCAGGGCTCCCCCTTTCTCTACATGTGAAACTCGTTTTTAAAATCTGATTTCAGTGCTACTACACACCTATCAGAATGGCCAAAAGCCAGAATACTGACAACAGCAAATGCTGGTGAGGATGGAGAGGAATAGAAACTCTCATTTGTTGCCAGTGGAAATGCAAAATGGTACAGCCACTTTGGAAGACAGTTTGGCAATATCATACAAAGCTAAACATATCCTCACCATTCAATCCAGCCATCATACTCCTAGGTATTTATCCAAATGAGTTGAAAGCTAATGTTCACACAAAAGCCTGCACATGAATGCTTACAGCAGCTTTATTCATAATTGCAAAAAATTGAAAGTAAATAAGATATTCTTCAGTGGGTGAATGGATAAACTGTGGTATATCCATAAAATGGAACATTAGTCAGAGATAAAAATAAATTAGTTATCAAGCCATGAAAAGACATAGAAGAACTTTAAATACATACTGAGAAGTGAAAGAAGCAAGTCTGAAAAGGCTATGTATCATATGACTCCAACTATTCGACATTCTGGAAAAGGCAAAACTATAGAGACAGTGAAAAGGCCAGTGGTTGTTAGGGAGAAGGGATGAATACATGGAACAAGGACATTCTTAGGGCAGTGAAGCTATTCTGTATGATACTGTGATGGTGAATACATGGCATTACACACTTGTCAAAACCCACAAAACTATACAACACAGAGTGAACTCTAATGTAAACTAAGAATTTTAGTTAAGAATAATGTATGAATGTCAGTTCCTCAATTGTAACAAATGTACCACACTAATGCAAGAAGTTAATAAAAGGGGAAACTGTAAGTGTGAGAGAGGTAGATATATGAAACTCTGCCTTTTTTGCTCAGTTTTTCTATAAACTTAAAGCTGCTCTAAAAACAAAGTCTATTAATTAAAAAAAATAACTTTTTAAAAAACTATGAATTTAGAAATTTATATTTATCTCTTAAGACACTGGTTTCTTACTAGTTTCACACTGAGTAGTTCGGAAATCTTGATTCCGTCATTTTATAATTATTAGTAGTTATAATACCCAGCTCCGAGCCACCTACAACTGCAATCAATATAACTTGTTTCTTTTTTTTTTTTTTTTGACCCTTCTGTATGGCTTGCAGGATATCTCAGTTCCCCAACCAGGGATTGAACCCAGGCCATGGCAGTGAAAGCCCAGGATCCTAACCAGTTAGGCCATCAAGGAACTCCCTACCTTGTTTCTAATATTAATGCAATATGACAACGTGGATAGCAAAAGACCATTTCACTACAGACTATCAAGTCTCTTTATGTACACTTTTTCAACCAGCTTTAAATCTGCCTATCATTTAATCCCTATTTGTCTATCTCACCCATAAAGATATCCTGAGATATTACGCTAGTATCTTAATGAAAATCAAAACATATCATGCTGAGCACAGCATCTGGCACATAGCTGTTAACTTATTATATGGTGGTTGCTAATACTATTCTCTTGCCATAACCTAGTAGCCTAACCACAAAATAATTGTTAGTTTGGTATCTTTTATTTTTAGTGATGTCATTCTGGCTCCTAAGGATCACCACATTCTTTGCTAAGTGCTTTAAAATAAGCTATTTAGTAATCTGTTCTTGTTTGCTTTTTCTTTCAAAGTTTGACAAGTCTACCTATCTGTCATTCACAAAACTTACTCATTTGTTCCTTTAGGAAACAGTAAGATACTCATAATTTCCCCATTTTAATTACCTCCAGCATCTGGGTCTGGAATTTGCACTATTTCAAATGGGACCACTCAATATTTTTTGACAGTTCTCAGGGCCATCTTTGTAAACTTGAGACTAACAGACTCATTTAGACAGCTTGAGTTTTAATTTTTTCTACATGATATACTTTTTTCCTAGTCTTTCCCCCGTGAAGACAGTTTCCCTTAAAGAAAACCATGCAACAAACCAGGAGTCATAGAGTTTTGCTCTCTATTTTGCCCTTTAACATTGTAATGGTGATGAGTATCTTCCTATACATGATATAAAGAGGGATTTTTGTTATTGTTATTAGTGATATGACATCTTTTGTCAGTCCAGCTTATGATGACCTTTGAGGCTTTTTATAAATTTGTGCCACTATATTAATCTTGGGACATATTCTACTTTCTATCTTCTTTAAACATCATTTCCCCCCCAGCTTTACTGAGGTATAATAGAGAATTAAAAATAATATATGTATATAGTAGTGAAATACTATACCACAGTCAAATTAATTAACATATTCCTTACTTCACAAAGTTATCATTTTCTTTCCTTTCTTTTTTTGGGGCGGGGGGGGCATGATAACACTTAAGATCTGCCCTCTTAGCAAGTTTCAAGTATACAATATAATATCCTTAACTACAGTCATTGTTGTACATTAGATCTTCAGAACTTATTCATCTTGCATAACTGACACTTTGTACCTCTTGACCAACACCTCCCCATTTCCCCCTTCCCATAGCCCCTGGTAACCAACATTCTACTGTCCATCTCCTTTATACATCCTTTTAAAGTGACAATCCTGATTCTGTTAAGCACCCTTCCGTTTTCAATAAACTGGAGGAAAATGGTATTTCTCGGGGCCTGTCACAGTCATCATTCAGTCATTTATTTAAAAAATAATTATTGAGCACATATTCTACGTCAAGCACTGTGCCAGGCATTGCTAAAAGGGAGATTTGTAAGACTCACTCCCTATCTTCAGGGATTTCACTGAATAATCATAATTCAACAAATTTATTAAACATACGCTAGGACAAAAGGACTTGTGAAAAGGATATAGTACAGTGCAGTGGCAGCACCAATAAAAAGATATACAGACTACAGAGTTCTCAGAGAGGAGGGTATGATAAACTCCATGAAGGTAGGGATGGAAATAAGCCAGAGAAATTTTCCAGGAAGATGATATATTCAAACTGGGTTTTAAAAACAAGAAGTTCAAGACAAGAAGAAAGGGAAAGGCAGTCTGGCAGAAGGTATGACGCAGACAAATGCTTAAAACATTCCGATGGCCATACTGCTTGCTGAATAACCCTTCTGCAGTATTCTGAATAAAGGAGACAATTTACCTTTACCTACAGCAGATAACAACTAATGTAAGCACGAACACATTTGCAAGAGACATAAATTTAGTAATAATCTGTAAATCAATGCAAAAGTTTTCTTGGAGATTAGATTTCTAGAATCATAAGATTATTGCCTTTAGAGTAGTTCACAGAACCCCTGTCAACTGCAATGGGCACCGTCTCTTTTCTCTTAGTTTGCTGTGTCCGGGGATCTCTGGAAGAGCTTCTTTCAATCTACTACCCCTACTCCTCTTTAGGTGTTAACAAACTAGTCAGTTACTGACAGTAATGACATTTGGTTGGCTCTCATGGCATCTATTTTGCTTAGGAAACGCTGCTTTATGAATGCCCTTCTTATTCTGAAGAATGTGTTTATATGTATATGTTTTTATATATGTTTTTGTGTATATATGTGTGTACCTATATATACAAATACATTTATGTGTGTGCATATATATATATGCACATATATACCCTTTTTCATTTTCCATCTTATACTTTGTTATATGAGTAATAATTTAATAATAATAAAGATAAAAGGTAAATCTTCTGTTCAGAATATACATATTTATATCTCTCGAGCACCAATCTGTGTATTTGTTTTGTCAGTGTTATGTTTATCTGATTTTTGTTTTTGAGAAGTGGAAAAGAAACTGCTGATCAGTGATTCATTCTTTGTTCTGGCTTGTGTCCAGCAGGAAAAAAATCTAAAACTTCAAATGTAAGAGCAATTGAAGCTATAGCTCTGTGTTTAACTTAGAAGTTCTTGATTGGTAATATATATTCAGTTTGATAAAAGAGCATACAAAATATGTTTGCCTTTCTTAAATAGTGAAATTATAATTGAGTATTTTTATATTCTATAAGTAAAAATGGAAACTACTTTTCCTTTTTCACCAATCTGCCATGTCTTAAAAATGCATACCAGATTGACAGTTAAAACCCTTGAGATACGACAAGGCAATTTTTGAACTTCATCAATATAAAAATTTCATTAGGAATTACATAATAACCTGCAGAGTGGGGAAAACCAATTAGCGGCAGAAACCTTATCTTCACGTGATTACCTAGCTGTACCTTGCATAAACTTTGGTGAGCAGATAGTTCTGAACAAAGGGTAGCATTAACATGGCTGTGGCTCAGTTTCCTTTTTAGTCACATCTATGAGGGTTCTAAAAATGAAATCTTTAAATTAATTGTAAATGCAGAGGCTGAATATCTAAAATCTCTTAAGAGCAAAGGTATTTTCAATTACTTAAAACTTAACGCATATTGGAAAATATACTGATATGAGACATATTCCACTAATTTAATATTCCTCTATTTTCTTATTAAGTGAGCAATGATTGCAGCAGAGATAAAGATTACTTTAATTAAGAGTGCAATGACTTTCATAAAACTTAACTGAATACTTTATTTTCATGTATGCATTGTTCTTACTCAAATGTTTTCCAGCTATGCTGTATACAATTATTTTAAAGCTACTACTTTAAAGAATAAGCAAAGATTTTAAGACAGTTCAGTGCTTTCAGATTCTCTATGGCATTTGGGAATGACCTTTAGATTCTGAAAAGGTGAATGTTTTACATTTCCTTAAACTGACAGGATAAACATAGAAGTACATTTAAACCAAATCAGTATTTAGAATAGCCACAGTCATCTTGGTAAATGCAGAAATAATGACTGCTGCAGACTTTGCAAACACCAAATTACTTTTCAGGGATGAACATCCACTGGGTTGCTCCCCAGGGCATCTAATTTTGCCTAAATTCTCTAATGTTTTCAGAGAAACAAAACAAAATAACCACTTGATATCCAGCCCCTACACACAGCTAGCATTCACTCTACCAATCATTTTAATATGGCATGATGTGATTATACTTATTCTTTCAAATAAATTATTCAGAAACTCCCAGACGCAAATCCTATAGTTGTCTGAGATTTAGTTGGCTATTAAGAAGGTTTACTGGCATCTTACAGAAAGAATATGAGTGTGTGAGTCAGCGGAGTGAAGTAACTCATGGGAGTCACATGTATTCACTGTGAAACTGCCTTTTAGCATCATACCTTCTTCCTCAGTCTTAGCAATCAAGAAAAGAATTCTGTACTTAAATGCATGTTTATTACATCCAGATGAAAACAAAGTATTGGTTCACAAACTCTGTCATTGCAAAGCGATGGTTAGTTATTCTGAAAATTCTAACTTAAAGGGATTATGTTGTCAATGATATACTGGTGTTCAAAATACTGCCATTTAAATTACCAACACATAGCACAGAGAGAAAACACACACACACACACACCTACCTACATTTCTATTTCTTTATCTTTCTTGTTTTCTTGTCTCCATCCTTCTTAACAGCCTTTCTATTTACCTCTCTGCTTGCCATCCCCCCCATTGAATTTTTCTCTTTTACTATCTTTCCACTCATCTTTCATACTACATGTCTGTCCATCATGCTATTTATCACTACTACATTCAATACATATCTGAACTTTTACTCTGTGCTAGGTCAATAAAGAAACATTTTAAACTCTTCAAATAGCTTTGTAATAAAAGCCATTCTAAGAGAGGATTTGTTTCCCTCTGGCTTACATTTGGATGCGTAGTATAAGTGAGTGAGGAGACATGTGAAAGGAAAATCAAAATGAGGCTGTTATGGCTAAGATAGCTCTCTAAAATGGAGCTAGAAGGCCACTGAGGAAGTGTGATTTATGCATGTGTCAGCCTGGATGGAATCTGAACTTTGACCACTTATTATCCTAATGAAGGCATCTAGAACATCTGCCTGAAACTCATGGTGTTTATTAGGCCCTTAGCCTAAAACAACTCATGACAGTCTACCTACTTATTGGACCCCTACCCTAAAACAACTCATGATTCTTTAAGGACAATTATTTTCTGACTTGCATCAGTGAATCACAATTCTCACCAGGCAACTTTCAACAACCTCATGGCTTTTTGTCTTTATAAGCGCCTGATTCTTTTGCTTCCCTGGAATACTCTTTCAGGGTTACCTGAATCTGTGTCTCAATTCTTAAGACCCCAAATAAACTCTTTTCTTATTTGCAGGCTCCTGCATTCATTTTTGGTTGACGCATTAAAAAGACCAAAAAAATTTAAATTCCTAGACACTTTTCATGTATGTGTATGTTGGGTAATCTATTCCTCTTGGCTGTAAGAATCAGATTTATTCAGCTTTTCTGCATTTTCATATGTTGTGCTTGTGTAACTTTAATTTCTGAATTAACCAGTTTAGAGTACAATAATTTTATGTTGCTGGTACAGCCTAAAACAAGGATTTTTCCTAATTTTGGATTTAGAGCTTTTCAAAATCTCACTGAAGAAAATGATATAAAAAGAAAACAGAAAAAATGATTATAATGTAAAATTAAATTATTATAATGTCAGATGTGGTTCAAACTTGATTCCCAAGCACATACGACTCAAATTTTTGAAGAAAAAATCCTTCTGCCACAAGCTACACAGAATAATCAAATTATTTTGCTCCCAAGAGTGAAAGTGGCAGAAGAGCACTGAAGTCAAACAGCAGGATTAAGGCATAAAAATAGAAACAATGGAAAATATATCATTATTTTGAGATAAGCTTCAAATTCTCTTGATCTCAGGGAAACCTGGGAGTGAGACTTTAAAATATAACATCAGAAATAATGATGAGAAAAAAACTCAAGGCATTTTAATATTAAAAATTTGTTGCTACATCTAGGGGAATTGTACTAGATATGTTAAAATTGTCGTACATTACATTAAATATGAAGAAAATGCTTCTGATTTCAATATTGATTTACTGGGAGCCAATCAATGGACATAATTTTAGCAGAATACTTTCCCAAAATGTGATTAATAGCCCTTACTAATTTACCTATTAAATAAATGATGAATATTTTCCAAAGCAAGCAGAACCAAAATTTTCCTTGAAGATTTGCATAAAATTGTAAAGCTGCTGCCTGAAGCCTGTATTCAAAAGCACAGCATGTAGGGGAGAGGTAGCAAAAAGTCTCCTGCCTTGACAAACCAGCACGGTTCCTGAAAATGTAGTCTTTGGTGTGTTGATGGCAGAATTTCAAACGCAGCACAAGCATACTCTGCCACCATTCAGCACACAAAAATGATGCTTGGCTATAACTTTCTACAAGGTTCCTAAAATTGAGAGACAGGTGGATTTAAAATCAGAGATGGAGTCAATAAAGTATAGAATATTCACAGAGCTATTGCTAAATAGCCACTTATAAACAATGTTATCTGGGCCCACTTTGGACTTTTGACTACAAAGGGATGGGACCTGGTGTAATTTACACAGAGGGCCTGCTGCCTATGGTCTTCTGGGAGAGGGTGGGGCTGTTCCCAAAGAGACATGTTGAGAAGGACTGCTGGCCAACGTGATGAAGACGTTTGGGAAGGCTGTATGCTGAAAGTAGGAGTGAGAGCAACTAGGCATCTGCAATATCATAGTGTCTGCTGAGGGCTGCTTGTGACAGAAAAGACAAATATGAAAGAAACATATAGAAGAAAGTAAGGAGATTTAAGAACAGATTTCACAAAATAAAGAGAGCAATATTACAGACGTTTTTGAAGTTCCTGGGCTAGGATGTTAGAAGAACCAAGCCAGAGGGAGAGGTTGCAAAAAGCGTTGTCTTCACCACTCTCATGTGGATTTGTTCTAATAAGGACACCCCAAGCCCTTGCATGTTAAACACAGCGGCTTTTTCGGAGAAGTTTAAATATGTGTTAACTGTATGGCCTTCACAGAAAATTAAACATCTGGGAGTAGAGGCTACTATGCAAGATCCTGGCATGTAAGAGGGAGAGCAAAGAAGTAAGAATACCATTCAGGGAAACTCTCCCTAGCAAATGGAGGTAGTTTGATATGGAGAAAGTGATGGGTTAGAGAAACTGAAAGTAATCAAGGAAAGACTTTTGGTCAAGAAGCAAAGAAGAATAAAGACTGCCATTATTTTTCACGTCTACTATGCATACTAAGTAGTGTTTTTGTCACTATTGTATTTCTTGCATATAGCAAACTACCTAGAATCTAAAAAGAGTTAAATAGATGTGTGCTAGACATAATAGGAAGGAAAGGAAGGAAGGCAGGCAGGCAGGCAGGCATCAAGGGAAACAAACAGATGAAAGAAGAGTGAGCTAACCTATTAATGTCTCATTTACATGTAAAGTGTTTGCTGTGAAGGTTATAAGAGACAATATATGTAAAGTGTTTATTGCAGTGTCTGGTATACTGGAGATGCTCAGGAAATGTTAAATATCATCATCATTGCCATCTTTGTCATCATCATCATTGTCATCCTTGGAGCATTTTTAGCAACACAGGTATGTCAGAAATTCTTAAAAAAAAAAAAAAAAAAAGAAAGAAATTCTGTGGTTTGCCACGACCTACTAGTAAGACGCCTTGATAATCTCCTCCTCATGTTTCAACTCACTTCATTTTAGCTTCTAACTCCTGACATTCCAAGAATTCACTCCTGCTAAATTTACTAATGACTTTTTTGTTGCAAAATCCAGTGGGCAGTTTTTCATTCACATCCTACCTGACTTCACTGCAGCATTTATCATTATTGATGAATTCCTACTTTTGGAGCCTCTCTGGCTTTTGTGTCAACACTCCTGCTGTATTCCTCCTATGCCTTTGGCCATTACCATGTCACCTTTTTCAGATTCTTATCCTGACCCTACAGTTTGAGGGTTGGAATTCTCCAAGATTCAAGAATAAATAAAATTCAAAAGTGTTCCTAAAACTTAATTCATTTTCAAGAGAATAGAGAAAGTGAAATAACAGGTAATATTATTCTGCAGGCCAAATTCTAGAAAAAATTGTTCTGCATAAGTTAATGGCCTACAAAAAATGCATAGCTTATTTTTCCATCCTGGAGAAAATACATTTTTTCACAAAATGAAATGATAAGTATTTTTTCACAAGTGATACATCAAATAAATAGTTTTCTCAGTTTCTGTCAAGTCATTCTGCATGGTACTTGAACTTTTCAAATGACGATACTATCCTTTACAGTTTTAAGAACTACTAAAGGATGAGCTAGAGGCAAGTATGTGTATCTTATTCTGAGTTTTAATCCCATTACTAGCAACCCTCAGGAATAATTTTATAAATTCTGTAATACTTCCATAGTGCTTATTATAACTTTGCCTTACGGTAAAAGCTTATTATGATTTCATATTCTTCATATTATTATTTCAGAATACTCATTGGACATATTACCCAATATAAAAAAATCCAAAATGACTATAGTTAACCTGGGGATAAATACAAGAAATTTGTCAAGTAAAGAAATATGTTTTCAGTGCCCTCAGTATTAATCCAATGAGATTCAGTAAATCTAGGCTTCAAAATGCGTACATTCTAACCCAATTTGTAGTGACATGAGCAGGTGTTTGTAGTTAGGTCATTGAACGTCTTCATAAGCTGGGACAGATTTACTAGCATATGAACCTTAATTTGTAGATACTTGTCTTACAAGATAGCAATAGGCATGTATAGATTCTATATAGATGGGGGACTTGTGCCACGTTCCTGAACTATAAGGTATGAGATTCACCTTGCACAATATGGTTTACCAAGCTGTTAACAGATGCATTTCATTATGAAAAAACCTTAGGCTGTTCTCTGGAGAAGTTGCTGTTCAAACATTTAGAGGTGTCCCATATGGCATGGATAAGGAGATAATCATGAAAAGAAGTGAACTATCACACACAAAAAATTCCTCTAAGTTGTTTTGCCCGAACCTAGAAAATCTGAGGTTTCTTCCAGACCACCAGGGCCTGAGAAATATAGTTTCTTTTCTGAAAGAGAAATCAAATAACTCCTTATGAAAAGAGCCCTAAATGCAAGGCATACCATGAAAGAAAAATGTATGTCATCCTTTGGTTATAATTTTTCTGCTTAACTTTCACAGTTAAAATGTCAGCCAGCCCCATTATCATCCAGTCAAATCTTCAAACCACACCATTTCCTCCTTCATAATATCTCTCACTTCAGGTTCCTTATCTCGAGTGGCCTACTGCCATCATTTCTTCGCTCCAACTTAGTCTATGCGACTCAGCCACACAATTATATCCTAAATACAGTTTTAGATAGATGAACTTTAGCACAAGCTATTCAAATGGCTCTCTCTTATGTACAGGATCAACTTCTAAATATTTATCCTGACCTTTTTCATGACCCATCCCAACCTGGCTTCGATCTCTCTTAACTTTCTCCCTACTACTCAAAGCCTCTGCCCAGGGAAATGGACTTGGTTAAGGCCTCTATACTTTTGTCCTGCCTGAACTTTCCTTTTCCAGTTCTTCCCTTAGAAATCGTTCCCGACTCGCTGTCTGATCAGCCCCTGCCCCCTGCCCCATGCTGAACTGTAATAACTGATTTTATTCCTCTAGAAAGAACTCCAATTCTGTCTCATTCAACATTGCATTGGAAGGACCTCACTCAGGCCCAGGTACGAGTACAAACTGGGAATTCAGTAGATGTTTTAAATTCGGTGTCTGGGTCAATTCAAACTTGCCCCAAAGGAGAAAAAAGTGTGTGTGTGTGTGTGCGTGTGTGTGTGTGTGTGTGGTGTGTATGCCCCACAAGTTAATTGTTTGGATTACATCAGGTATAAACAGGCTTACAAAGAGTTAAAACAGGCAGTGACTATAAAAAGGAGGAATTAAGAAAAGCTCTCTACCCGCCTTTTGGGCTTTGAAATAAGATGGTGCTGAAGTTGGCGGTTAGTGGGAAAACCTGGCTGGGAAATAAATTGTGAGAAGGACTAGGTAGATGGGAGAATAGCTAGTACTTACTGAGGACATACTATGTGCTGAGCATAGCTCTAAGTGTTTATAGGTATTAACTCCTTGAATATACTCATTGAATATATAGGCATTAACTCATTGAAAAATACTACACTGTAGACATGATCGTGGTGAAGGGTTGTGCTATCGAATTGCCAAAGGCACATGGCAGACAGTGAGGACAGGGGCTAAAATCCTGCCGTTGGTTAGTGCATCTTGCCCTTGCTCTGGTCTGGGAATGAAGAGTCTCCTATTTCTTCACATAAAGACAGCTTTAGTTTGCAAAATTAACAGATGTCTATCTTTTTCCAAATTCACACAAAGGCAGAGAGTAAGCCAGTGGCAACCTTGGAGGTAGGCTGTATTATTATTCCCATTTTACAGGTAAAGAAATTGAGGCACAAACAAGTTAAGAAATCTGCCACAGATTACACAGCTAACAGGTGACAGTGATGAGATACAAACCCAGGCTCCTAGGTCCACACACATAACCACTGATACACTGTTTCTCTATTACGTGTTTGAAGTGTTTTCTCCATGCTAATTGACAGCCGTTCAATTTTACATTATTAACTCACTTAATCCTAACAATAACCCTTAAGGAATTGGCCTTAGGACACAGAGCGATGCCTCAGCCTCTAATCTGAAGAGATGGTCCTTTGTGAGCATGGCCATACCCTGGTGGAAACAGAGCCAAAGAGACACTTCACTGATCAGAACTAATTGGCTAATTGATATGCTTCAGACACCTTGCCAAGCAAAAGAGAGTTTAATTAAAACAAAATATTATTTGTAGCACTGGAAATTAAACTGATGGGATCTGAGAAATGGAAGTTAGAACTGAAATGAACATATATCTAGAAAGCTCCAACAATATATTTATAGGATATTATTATTGTCAGAGAGGTATCCTAGATAAAACATGAGAATTCAGTTTTTTTTCAAATGCCAATCCAGTTGTATCAATATTATCTATTTAAAAATCTATCCTTTCACTTCTAGTATGAAATACTGCCTGCATCATGTACTAAACTGAATTTTGTATTTGCAAATTCAACTCTAACTGTATATGTGTGAAATTACTTATATACTGGATTATCCACTGTAGTAAAAATTTTAATAACAGAACTTGGAAACAACCTAAATGAGCAAATAAAGTATGCTAAAATCTTAGAATGAACACTTTTATTTAACACACTATCATTTATTTATTTATATATAAAACTCTATTTTTTCCAGCTTTATTGAAGTATAACCAACAAAAATTGTGTATATTTAAGGTGTACAATGTGATGATATGATATGTGTATACATTGAAAACACTATGTTTTACTTAAAAACAAAATCAAAACTGAGAAAACTCTATATAAATTGACATAGGATATTCTTTTACTTGTTTATGAATAAAACATATCTATAGAAGAATATATAAGATACCAATAAATTTGGTTATTTCTGGGAAAGGAAACTGGGCAGCTAAGGGAGAGAAGGAGGGCGTGAAAATTTTCACTGCTTATCCATTTTGGGCTATGTATCAATAGTAAATTACCTATTCAAACAATTAAACGAAGAATACGATGCAAACGAAAAAACAAAAATCTTGGTTGTTGACTTCTACTTAGTGTGACTTTGGGCCAGTTATTAAATTCTCAGAGACTATTATCTTATCTGTAAAATGGTGATTATAATCACTGAATCACAGAGTTTTATGAGATTTAAGTAAGATAATACATGGAAAGTTCCTACTACAGAACCTGACACATAGTAGGCAAACACTAGATCTCTTCTCCATCCCCTCCCTTTCTCAGAGGACACAGACTCCAATAGCTACTGGTCCAGGCAGGTAGTAAAAATGTGTAAAATAGCTTGGATGTAGTAGATTAGGGAGTTGTAGAGACTGTGAAAATCGAAGATGTTCACATTATTATATGTGTGTATATCAATGTATAAATTATACATATGCATGTACATTATATATGCATATAAAGTCTGCTGGCTGTTCTTTTGTCATTCTTGCTTTTATATAAGGATCTGCATTTTACAAAATTATCTCACACACACCATCTCTTTTAAACCACTGAAAAATCATTTCCATTATACTATACTGACATTAGAATTAAAATAATTATTTTTCTAATAGCTGTCTTAAATAATAACTTTCTCTAAGTTGAGTTATTTAATATTATTGACTTTGCTTTTTAACAGGAAAAAAAAAATGTCCATGAAAGTATATAGCTATTGATTGCCAGACCACAATTGGGAGGTTAAAAGTGAAGCATGCCTCTAACAGCTTGGCTCTTGCTCTCTGTGACAGACTTGATGGAGAGAACACTGCTGCTTGCACCTAATAAATCTGACTGAGATAGGAATCAGGCAGAGGTGACACAATGAAGCCAAGTCAGAAGATAACAATAGCAAAATCACACATAGGTAGGCAGAATAATGGTCAAAAGCTACAAGAGAATGATTATTCAATACTCCTTGACTAAGCAAACTTCCTGTTTTGAATAAATCAAGGTTAAACAAACAATAAACAGGTAAACAAATGAACACTAACTCTCAATTCTCTGGGGAACTACAGATTTTCAGGGGACAAATTTAGATACAGTTCATGATATATAATCCATTTATTATCTTATACAAATATGAATAACCTCTGAAAACGAGGCACATCATCCATTAATTTCTATATAAAACTAAATTTAGACTTGCACAAACTAAAGAAACTGATCAATATTTGTGAAATAGCCTAGAACTAGAACCATTAGAGACAAGGACCATATGGGAAAAAGCATCACAAAACATTATTTTTCTTATTTATTCTGTGCAAACACCTTCATAAACTCCAGACAGTAGGGTCTCACAAATGACATAAGGTCACTGGCCTTGGGCTTATCTGAAATAATCTCCACTTCACTTCTCATTTCTTTAGTCAAGAAGAATTGAGGAACTCTTACTATGTTAATGTACTGCCTAATTGAAAAGCTACCCTAAGACCATACTCTTTGGAATCAGCCCCAAGATCCATGCCACATGCAAAGACTCTCATACCTCTCTAACTCAAAGACTTCACTTTAAGAAATAGTTGACTTTATTTCTCTCAATTACCTTTTTAGAGATGTTCTTTTTTCAATAGTAATGCTAGCCTGCAGCTTATTAACTTGGTTCCTATCTGGGAAAAATTGCTTTATAACGACTTTGCCTCTGGGATGGGGTTCTCAATGTTCCAATTTGAAGTCCTGAGGATACTGGATCTCAGTTCACCCTTATATATTCCTTATTTACTTCCCCGCATCCATCCCAGAAACACCCTCTATGTGATTTTTGTCGGCATGGTTTCCACCCTGTGCCTAGTATGGTGCTTTAAAACTAAGGCGCAGTCAATAAAAGTCGTGCAGAAAATACAAAATGCTCTGGATGCCTTCAGTCTTCCTCCTCTGTTCCCTAAGGCCCTTGTGAAAATCAGTCTCTACCATTTTGCACTGAAAAGTTCCAAACATTTGTTTGTCTCATTAATAGGATGTAAAACCACCTCGAGGGCCATTTTTTTCCCATCTCTTCAGTCTAAGCCTCTGGCTCCATGACTGGCGTGAGGCAGGTGGAGAAATCATTGTTGACCCAAAGGGAACTGAACTTAAAGAGAGATTATTATTCTCTCACTTTAAAAAAAATCCCTACATTTTCTACCTTTTTTCTACCTTTTTACTCAGCTGTGGAATGTGTCATTTACATCTACCACATTCATTAAACAATAAAAATATGTTAATCAGCACCGTTCAACTTAAAAATTAGAATTAGTAGGAAATTGGGACAGAATTAATAATAACAAATTGGCTGGAACATATTTATATGAATTAATGCTTTGTTTCTCCTTTATTTAGTGGTAGGGATTATGGATGAGTGGCTATAGAAAAATATTTAAAAGACCCCATAATTTTTGTCTTCTTAATGGAATAAAGTTGGTCAACATAATTAACCTTTCTTTTCACAATTCACTTGTGATGCAACATAATCAGTGCTCTAGATAATTTTGAGCATGTGATGATCAAAAACATATAAATCTTCTGCTTTAAGGATGTTACAAAAACTACATGGACTTGTGAAGCAATTTGGGTCAGCCACTAAAATTTCTGCTTCCATAGAACACAGAGAGAGACAGAGAAATGATAATTTGTTTATGTTTACAGGAACCAAGGGATCCAATACAATAAACTCAGTTTTATTGTCAAGCTCAGGATACATAAAATTAGCATAAGATGCATGTTAACACGTCTTTAAGGTAAGTCTTAAAATTTGACCAGAGGAAAAGTACAATATGAAAGGAAAAATGAAACAATTCTCAGCAAAATTAAACCAAGGGCAACTTTAAAAAGGTTCTAACATTCATTAAATTATTCATTAAATAATCTTTTGTGCAATTTAATAAGATTCTTTGTATTCTGTGGCAGCAGTAAAACATATCTTGTACTCACCTAAGAATGGAAAATTTACATTGCTTTTTAATCATCTCATGCCCAAAGTGAACTGGAGTTCTGATTATATTACATCAGAAGTGAATTATTTTTTAAAAAGGTGAATTTTTTAATCAACTTTATTTCATTAAGAAGACCACATTTAGTATGCTACCATCTGCTGCTCTTTTATAAAAGGAAGTACAGTATGCTATTTCAGTGCTACTACCAAAACAATTAAAATGGAGAGGGAAATGAGAAGAAAAGGCTGACATGAATGGAGCTACATTTGCCTAGATTTTATTTTCTTGACATGAATGGAGCTACATTTGCCTAGATTTTATTTTCTAAGTCTTCTTTTATATTTTCTAAGTTTATTAGAAGAATGAACTAATCACAAGTTTCCTTTTCTATAAAATGGGGATAATGGCATGCACCTCACTGAGCTACTGTGGGGGTTAAATGAGATAATATATGTAATGCTTAGCATACACTAATTACTCAATGCTTGGAAGCTATTAATAATAAAAGTAGTAACATAAAAGTAATTGTAGATAACATGAATGTATTGAAATCAACTCCTTGGGTTTTATTTATGAGTAAACATATTTTTCAGGAAATTTCAAAGTATTTTCTTCCACACTGGAGTCCAAGGAAAGACTATTTTGCTTAATAGTAATAAGAGGAATTAACTTATAGAGTATTATATGTCAGGCACTGATATAGGCACTTTAAATATATTAATACATTCAATCTTCACAGCAGACTGTGAGGAAGATTAATTTTTACTTTATTTATAGATGTGGAAACTGAGGTACCCAGAGGTTCAGTAATTTGCCCAAGTTTATATGGACAATAAATGGCTGAACCAGGGTCTGCACCCACGCAGTGTGGCTCCAGAGAGATTCCACGTTCTTGCTTGCTGTGCTAGGTTTCCTCTCTGTAGTCAATCTGGACAGTATTAAATTATTACAATAACTAGGCTGGAAGATGATCATCTCTTTATCCTTCCAACTACATACTTCATCACCATTTTTGCTGCTATAATGAATTTGCTTTTGTGGCAAAATTTAGTTCCCCGATCTATATTAATATGTTAAAATGTCTACCTCAGACTTAGTTAAAAAAATTTATGGTTATTTCTTTGCTAGATTTGTCTATGAATTTATATACATATACCATACACAGCATTAAAACATCCTTTGAATAAAAGGCAAGAACTTTCAAGACAAGACAAATACAGACAGCAGGGGCTATGGAACCAAAGAGCAGTAAATCATATTTAATAGATCTATCTACCTTGTGTCAGTTAAGGAGTCAATAAACACCTTTTTAATAAGAAAACTTTTCTTTGAAGGATAGCATATTGCCCATGAAGCAAGCTAAACATTTAATAAGTTTAAAACAGCTTTACCATTCTTTAGGGAATACTGTATATCTAAGAATGGCAGGTACCATGTGTGCTGACAGATACTAGCAAATGGTAACCACAATCCCATTCCACTTAATGGGATGTTATAAACCCAGTGGAATGTTGGCAGAGTACTCAAGCATTCTTCTAAGCATGAATTCCCAAGTTGTGCAATGATGTTAATTAACATCATCCTAAACACATGCTGTTGTTCTTGTTCTAAGTTCCTGTTCATGATTGCTACAATGGTACTGATGCTTGGCATCTTTTAGGAGAGGAGACATGAGGATTATAAATCCCAGGGACTTTTGATGGTATTTACCCCTGGGCTCCACACCATGCCTAGTGGCAGTGTTTTAGGGGGAAATGTCACTAACTGAAGAGTCACAAGGGAAGGATTCATAGATCTACCAGTAGCTGGTTTGGATAAATCACTGTAACTCTCTAGGCCTTGGTCTCTTAATGAGAATATTAATTTTTACTATTTTATGGAGTGCTTACTAGGAAATAATTTCAAATCTGTGTAAATGCTTTAGAAAATAAATATGTCTTGTAAACAACAAAAACCTACAAAATCAGCTGAGGTATAAGATCACAGAGCCTGTAACAGGAACCCATTTTATGTCTTCAGATTGCAACCATCTTGTCCCATTTCTTAGCTATTCCTCAACTAACCTGTAAGCTTCTTGGTTATGGTCAGAACTACATTTTCTACAGCTTAAGGCCATCAAACTTAGGATAATAAAATTTATCTGTTTATTTTTCTTGATGGCATACAAGTACTTGCCCCAATCTCCTCCGACTTTGTAACATTTCTGCCTTTTCTCTCACTATGATCATTTACCTTTATACTTAACATATGACAGTACTTGCTTAAATCTTAGCTTTAGTCAGGAAAACCTGCTTGGTCTCTTCCACTCCCAAATCTTCCTCAAATCAAACCACATGTAAAACATGTTTCTTTTGCTTTTCCTCTTTCTGTCATGGCATACCTCTTCAGTCTTTTTAAAAACATAGCACAAAAGTCCATCTTGTAAAAGAAGTCCTCCCTAATTTACCCAGATGCATTTCTCATGACATATTATTTCACTGTGCCCCCTGATATACTACACACACAGACACACACACACACAGACACACACACACACACACCCACACTTAATATTTTATTTCTCATATAATCATACATGGATACAGTGGTTTTCTTTGGAGATCTAAACACAATATCTCTTCAACTTTCCTTACTCCAAATAAACTTGCAAATAGAAAGCTCTAAGTCACAAGCCGTTATGTGAAAGAGCCCAGAAGTGGGAAGAAAGAAGAGAGAGAAGAAAGGGAGTGAGGATAGATACTAAATGAGCTCTTTGATCAGATACATATAACAGGTGAAGAAGCCATGTAATAGGTAAAACCTCCTTGAACTCAATGCTTTGCTTTTAAAATCACCACCTGAGCCCCTCTTATCACCAGGGAACAGTCTCTAGCACATATCAATTTGCACACCCTACATCACCACAATAGCAACATCAACTTATGTGCTTTAGTGCCTTACAATTTACAAAGGTTTTCTCAGATACTATCCCATACACTGATATTATTATGAGAACAAAACAATGGGAATACTACCCTATTTGAGAAAAAGAAGCAACTATCACATGTATCTATTTACCTGCAAACTGGGCTGTTTCCCAACAAATTTTGGAGAGGAATCCATTGATTTTAGGGTATCGGGCATCTGGTTAGTTGTGAGTTATGAGTTGTACGAAGATGATAAAAAAAAGAACCTGTATAATAGTACATCAACTTGAGAAATGGTATCATCATTCAGTTATGTTCTCAAGAAAACTCACAAAGCTGAGTTTCAGACTGGTGGAAAAGGTAATTTCAAAATTATGCTGGAAAAGAGCTAATATGACATAGCTCCAGGCACTAGGATTCTAATTAAATATGAACAGTGATTGAGAATTGCCAAGCCCCTGTTGTGAGACAAAGTAAGAAGAAACACACTTTTAAAATTCACAGGGAGATGTATACATTTTAAATAAGCCTCAACCAAGCTTCCATTTCTATACAAAATAAATCCCTGTACAAAATAAATCATGTTCTCAGTGGAATGTGAATGGTAAGTGGACAAATAAAATTAGGGGAACATCAACCCATACAGATACTGATGAAGACATACAATCTTTCACATGTAGAAGTTAAAGGTAATTTCTCCATTTAAGAGGAAGAAAC
Source organism: Eschrichtius robustus (assembly GCF_028021215.1). Taxonomy (NCBI): domain Eukaryota; kingdom Metazoa; phylum Chordata; class Mammalia; order Artiodactyla; family Eschrichtiidae; genus Eschrichtius; species Eschrichtius robustus. The sequence continues at coordinate 22,363,427 of NC_090831.1, forward strand.
AAATGTAACACATTTTTTTCACAGAAAATATAGCGTGTATAAGATTTATTAAACTTAAAATGTGTTAACATAGTCATAGGGAACTCAATTCAAGGGAGAATACCCTGATGTTCTTGTTGAAAATCCTCTTAAACTACTGGAAGTTAACATTTTTTGTTGTAAAATAAAAAAATACTATGATGTCCAAGATGCTCATGGTACTTCAAGGTATATGCTCATATGACCCTTTCTTGGGTCATGATTTTATCAGGAGCTCCCTCAGTGTCTGGGGATTAAATCCATGTTCTCTCAATATACCAAGTTGGTACTTGGACCTTTTTGAACTTTATTCTTAAGGAAGATCCAAGAATGCTTATCTGACTCGCGTGGGGTTTTTGTTTTTTGTTTTTAAAATAAATATTAGTAATCAGAGTGGAATAGAGAAAATAATAACACCATCTGGCAGTGTTCCCAAGAAAAATGAATCAAATGGAGTGAGGCAGAAACCATGCATAACCTTAAATACAAAAAAATAAACCCTGGATTTATTTTGAATATGAAAAGCACAGAGAGAGAGAAGAGCGGGAAAGTACATCATGTGAGTAGTGAAAGGGGATATCCATTCCAAAAAAGACATTTTTCAGAGAATAGATGTCATAAAGTATAAGATATATTTTCCTGCATGAAGCATTTCATGGAGAAAGTATAGACTAAAGATTAAAAGAACACATGTAAGAATAACAGTTTAGTAATAGAAAGGATGGGTTTTACAAGTCTTAAAGAAGAAAGTAAAAGGAAAAATAATATAACAAACACAGACTTGGTTGGAGTAGGAGTGGAGGATAGGACTATCTAGCATTACCTAAGCAATAATAGCATAATATAAACAAAAGCTAATGGAGTAATCAGAAATGAGTACAGCACTTGTGTGTATTTATAATAGCAGACAGAATTAATCAGAGCTGAAAGGAAAAATGAAGATTCATTGACATGCAGATGGGAGGTAAAACCATGGAAATAGGAGCAACAACCCAGGGAGACGGAGTAGAGAGAAAAGAGGTCACCAAATGAAGCAATTCAGCAGGAGCTGAATATTTAAGAATGACTGTAAATCCAATCATCTGTTAAAATTCTGCTCAAATTCCAGGTCTATCATCCAGCCTTCCCTGACATTCCTCTTTACAGTTGGTTGTCTTTTATTTTCCTCTTGTGTGATGGATGCTTTCTCACACCTTTACTAAACTTTCCTCATTATTTTAAAACTTAACATAGTATCTTCTCAACAATACTGCTCTTTGAAGAATGGGTTCAGGTGTTGCATTTATTTGCATTTTTCAAGGTTTATAACTCAATTCTACCAGCAAAGTGGCTATCCAATAAATATTTGTCATTTGGATGAGTGGTCCAAACTTCTTGCAGGTAGATAATCTACCTTAAAGGAAGAAAAATGATTTATGATATATAAGAACTGAGTACTAGAATCAGAGGGAAAGAGTCACTTTTCTGTAGTTTCAAAGCACTGGAGCACTGAGTAAAACAGCCTCAAAGGAAAGATTTGGGTTAAGCAAACAAGTATGAAGGCAAAGAAAAAGGATACAAGTTAGAATAAGTTGAAAAAATAATGTGGGAGAAGAGAGATAAAACTTTTAAAAATAAAAGAAATATCATGAAACCAATATAAAATGACAAGATTTAGTTTTATGGGTCAGAACACTGATAATATAATATGCATGATTTATCACTTATTAGTAAGAAGTTCAAGAACAAATAAAATCAATAAAATTTCAAATTGATTTTGTCTTGCTAACTTGAAGTGGTGTCTTGATAATAGTGGTTCTAAATCTATTTGGGTTCCTTACATAGATTTGGTATTAAAACACCAAATAATGTTTGCCCCTTTTTTTTTCTGAAGGCAACTTTTTAAGCTAAAATTGTTCCTACAAAGAGCACATAAAATCTTGAGCTCTTGGAAATATAATTTCTTTAAGAGATGGGTTTTTAATAGTAACATGGAAAGGCCCTTAACTATAACTGTGTGGTCCCACTGAGCATATACAGACACTTTGAGAGGCTTGGTGGTTAGGCCACAATCATGCATTGGATTATATCATAAATGTTCATTTTTTATCCTAACTAGCTTTAAAAAAGTTTGCTTTTTTATAGTCATCAGCTTTGGAAAGGATTGTTTGGTGATACATAACACTTAGGATACCTTAAAATTACATGTATCAACAGGGAAATCAGATCATCTTACCCAAGCAACTGAAATCAAGCCTCCCTTAATTTTTTTTTTTTTTTAATTTTCAACTGTAATCCATAGTTAATGTTCAATTATCTGGCTTAGGATTGATGATCTGGATCTGTTTCTCCCACTTCTGAAAGAACTTGTTTGTAATAATCAGATCAGTGTTTCACCTTTCTGATTTGTTTTCTGTGTTGGTCAACAGATCTAACCACTGAGGGATACATAATGCCATGCCTCAAAGTGTAATTGACAGAGACCCACATTTAGCTCTTAGAGAAATTGTTCCAACATTATGTGGACTGTAGTGAACATTTTTAGAAATTGTGAAGGCATAAAAAACAGCAGAAGCTTGTTTTTTTTAAATTGAAGAAGACAGACTATAAATCAATATTCATTTAAAGCTATCTTTCAGAGAGCTGATTTCACTCTGTTAATTTAAGAACATAAATCACATGACATTTAAATTCTTTGATCATAAAATTATACTGATTGGCCTATTTACAGATATGATGGCCAAGGGAAAATATTGAGAATATATGAAAAAAATTCCTTTTTATTTATTTTAAATACAAAATTTTAAAGATAAATATTCGTAATGCATTTCCCTTAGTATATTTTTAGGGCTTAAAGTCTCTAGCTAAAGTATCTAATAGTATTACAAGATGGGCATAACATGGAGATCTGTCTTAAACTCAGGTGGCTTAATTCAAGCCTCAATTTCTCTATACTCTTATTGGATAAAGCCCTTAAAATCTTTTGACTACAGCATCATTATCTAAAAAAATTGGTGTTAAAAATCTCTACCTACCTTACAGAGTGTTGGTAGATGCAACAGAAAGAATTTATGGAAAAATAGTCTTAAGCTTTAAAGCACTGCTATCATTTGGTATCAAAAGTCATATTTAGACATGTGGTCCCAGACAAGACAGTATATACTCACTTTTCTCTGTTCCTCCCCCCCAAATATACTGGAAATAATTCAAGAGATAATCATAAAAAAACTGGAAATGTGTAAAGAAAAAGGTAGATTGGTAGAAAGGTTAGGAAACTCAGGATTTGAAGGATGATACCACAGTGAGTTCCCAGGGTTTCCCTTTCACTTCTTACATATCTTAGACTGGGGTCAGGCCATAAGCCAGAAATACCAATAGGTACATACAAACAAAGAAGCAAGCAAACAAATGAGAAAAGACTACTCTCTCTTGCCTAAGGACCAGGAAAAGGAAAGCCCAGCAGGGACACGAGGGCAGCCTTATTTCCAATATCTACCCACAGCCAAGTGGTGAGGTCCTTTGTGGCATCATAGAACCCAGAAAGACCAACACATCCCCCATCAGGAATGGTGGCCTCATACACTTGCAGTGATGACATCAGTGGATCCCAAGTAGGTTATCCATCCCCTGCCCTACACCTGCCATTACCAGGTGGGCAGATAACACACACAAGGGGTAACACTCTCTATCCAACACATCCAGAATTCCACATCTTAACTAGTGACAACAGGCAACTCAGGGAAGAGCCTGTCACACCTTGCAGATGGCACCAGCAGGGATCAGTCAGGAACTCTCAAGTAAGAACCAAGCTGATTAAAATAGCACAGCAATTGCTGGAGAGGGTGTGGAGAAAAGGGAACCCTCTTGCACTGTTGGTGGGAATGTAAATTGATACAGCCACTATGGAGAACAGTATGGAGGATCCTTAAAAAACTAAAAATAGAACTACCCTATGACCCAGCAATCCCACTACTGGGCATATACCCTGAGAAAACCATAATTCAAAAATGTACCAAAATGTTCATTGCAGCTCTATTTACAATAGCCAGGACATGGAAGCAACCTAAGTGTCCATCCACAGATGAATGGATAAAGAAGATGTGGCACATATATACAAAGGAATATTACTCAGCCATTAAAAAGGAATGAAACTGAGTTATTTGTAGTGAGGTGGATGGACCTGGAGTCTGTCATACAGAGTGAAGTAAGTCAGAAAGAGAAAAACAAATACCGTATGCTAACACATATATATGGAATCTAAAAAAAAAAAAAAAAAAAAGTCAGAAGAACCTAGGGGCAAGATGGGAATAAAGATGCAGACCTACTAGAGAATGGACTTGAGGATACGGGGAGGGGGAAGGGTAAGCTGGGACAAAGTGAGAGAGTGGCATGGACATATATACACTACCAAATGTAAAATAGATAGCTAGTGGGAAGCAGCCGCAGAGCACAGGGAGGTCAGCTCTGTGCTTTGTGACCACCTAGAGGGGTGGGATAGGGAGGGTGGGAGGGAGGGAGATGCAAGAGGGAAGAGATATGGGGATATATGTATATGTATAACTGATTCAATTTGTTATAAAGCAGAAACTAATACACTATTGTAAAGCAATTATACTCCAATAAAGATGTTAAAAAAAACAACAAAAAAACCAAAACAAAACAAAATAAATAAATAAATAAAATAAAATAGCACCACAAGGTCTCTGAAAACTATCTTGCATTTGGAACCACAGCCTACAAAATGGGCCAGTATCTACACACCAAACTTAAACAGGGACACTTCTTACTAAAATAAAATATTTTATTTTAAATGTCTATTTTTAAAAGTCCATATAAAGTCTGTTCAGGGTAAAGTCAAATAAAATTAATCATACCAATAAGTAGGAAAATCACAAACTGCATAAGGAGAGACAAGCAACTGATTCCAATAAAAAGATGAATCAATTATTGGAATTATCTGTCAGAGATTTTAAAATATCCATCATAAAATTGCTTCAACAAGAAATTGTGAATTCCCCTGAAACTAATGAAAAATTTTTTTTAATTTTAGGAAATAAATGGAAATTATAAAAAAAGAACCAAATGTAAGTCATAGAATGCGAAAAAAAAAAACAATAGAAATTAAAATCTGAGACTTCCCTGACAGTCCAGTGATTAGGACTCCACACTTCCAATGCAGGGGGCATGGGTTTGATCACTGGTCGGGGAACTAAAATCCCATATGCCACGTGGTGTGGCCAAAAAAAAAAAAAAAAAGAAAGAAATTAAAATCTCACTGAGGGGTTTCAGTAGCAGAGTGAATTTAACAGAGGATAGAATAGTGAAATTGAAGACAGACTAACAGAATTTACTCAATATGAACAAAAAAGAAAAAATACTAAAAATGACAAGAATAGTGCCATAGGGACTTGTAGGACAGTAACAAAGACACTACTGATATTTCTATCATCAAAGTTCCAGAAGTAGAGGATAAAAAGAGCAGGGAATTTTAAAAAGTATTTTAAAAATTTATGTCAAAGGATTTCCCAAACATGGCAAAATACATAAACCTATAGATTCACGAATCTGCTTAAACCAATAAGAAAGAGAAAGCCACACCAAGACACATCATAACTTCTGAAAATGAAAGACCAAAAAGGTCTTAAAAACAGCTAAGAAAAGTGCCATAGTATCTAGAGGGGAACACAAATTCAAATGACAGTAGATTTCTCATCTGAAACTATGGGGTCAGAAGGAAGTAGCACACATTTCATATTCTGTATGAATGAAGGGTAATAAAGATATTTTTCAGATTAAAAAAAAAAAACTAATTTGTCATTAGCAGACATACCCTTAAAGAATGGCTAAGTAGGGCTTCCCTGGTGGCGCAGTGGTTGAGAGTCTGCCTGCCAATGCAGGGGACACGAGTTCAAGCCCTGGTCTGGGAAGATCCCACATGCCACGGAGCAACTAGGCCCGTCAGCCACAACTACTGAGCCTGTGCATCTGGAGCCTATGCCCCGCAACAAGAGAGGCCGCGACAGTGAAAGGCCCGCGCACCGCGATGAAGAGTGGCCCCCGCTTGCTGCAACTAGAGAAAGCCCTCGCACAGAAACGAAGACCCAACACAGCCGAAAATAAATAAACTAATTAATTAATTAAAAAAACAAAACAAAAAAAAACTACTATACTCTTAAAAAAAAAAAAAAAGGAATGGCTAAGTAAGTGAAATCAGGAGAAAGCTCAGAACTTCAGGAAGAAAAGATCAACGGAATGGATAAACATAGGGAAAAATATGATACATTATAATCCTCTTAAAGAGTTTCTTAAATTGTATTTGATAGTTAAAACAAAAATAATAGCAACATTTTATATCGTATTCAATGTATGTAGACGAAATGCTAATACAAATATATTTAAAAAGTGGAGAGGCTAAAGGGACATAATTAGAAGTAAGATTTCTATACTCAAAGTAGTAACATGTCAATATTATTAGACTGTAATAAGTTACACATTATTGTAACATTCAATCCAACCACTATGAAAGATACACTGTAAGTAAATCAATATAGAATCTTGAAGTTCAAGTAACTCATAGGAAGACTAAAAAAGAAAAATATTCAGGTATCCCATAGGGAGACTAGGAAAGAGTAAAAGAACAAGAACTACATAAAACAAATAGTAAAATGGCAGATTTAATCCCTAAAATATCAGTAATTAGTTTAAATGCAAATGTTCTAAATATACCAATTAAAAGACACAGGATGGATTTAAAAAGATTGACCCAACTATATGCTACCTAAAATCAAACAGAATTTAAAAGCAGCGAGATAAAAACATCTTTACATACAAGTGAATCTCCATAAGACTATATGTGGATTTCTCAGTAGAAACTTTGCAGGGAAAAAGAAAATGGGATGTTATATTCAAAGTACTGAATGAAAAAACTGCCAACCAAGAATACTTTACCTGACAAAGTTGTCCTTCAGAAATGAAGGCAAGATAAAGACTTTCCCAACCAAACAAAAACTGAGGGAGTAAATCACTGATACACCTATAAGAAATGCTGACAGGAGTTCTTCAAGCTGAAATTTAAGGATGCTAATTTGTAACATGAAAACAAATGAAAATATATTGTACAACACACTGGTAAAGGTAAGTATATAGTTAAATTCAGAATTCTCTAATACTATAATATGGTGCTGAGTTAACCACTTAATTATAATATAAAGTAAAAGGACAAAAGCATTAAAAATAACTGTAACTACAATAATTTGTTAATGGATACACACTATAAAAAAAGATAAATTGTGAGATCAAAAACATAAAATGTGGGGGAGGAGTAAAAGTATAGAGTTTTTGTATTGATTGAAATTATGCTGTCATCAGATTAAAATAGACTTACATCTATAAAATATTTCATGTAACCCTCATGGTAACCATGAAGCAAAAACCTATAGGAGACACATAAAAGATAAAAAAAAAATGAATCAAAGCATACCTCGACTGAATATCATCAGTTCATAATGGAAGACAGCAAGAGAGGGAGAAAGAAACAATGGAATTACAAAATGGTCATAAAACAATAAGATGGCATGAGTTAAGTCCTTACCTACCAATAATTACTTTAAATGTAAATAGATTGAATTCTCTAATCAAAAGATATAGAGTGCCTGAATGGATAAAAAAACAAGACCCAGCTATATGTTGCCTAAAAGACACTCAATTCAGCTTTAAGAACACATGGGCTCAAGGTGAATGGATGGAAAAAGATATTCCATCCAAGGGAAAACCTAAAGAGAGCAGGGGCAGCTACACTTACACCAGACAAAATAGACTTTAATTTAAAAAGTTTAACAAGAGACAAAGAAGGTCATTATGTAATGATCAAGAGGTCGGTCAGTTAATCAAGAGGATATAACAACTACATAAATATACAGGCATTCAACATTGGAGAACCTAAATATATTCAGCAAATGCAGGTCTGAAGGGCGAAATAGACAATAATACAGTAATGGTAGGGGACTTCAATACCCCACTCTCAAGAAGGGACAGATCATCCAGATAGAATATTAATAATGAAACATTGGACTTCAACTATATCTTAGAATAAATGGACTTAGATATGCAGAACATTTCATCTAACAGCAGCAGAATACAAATTTTTCTCAAGTGTACATGGAATATGTTCTAGAACAGATCATTATGTTAGGTCACAAAATAAGTATTAGATCATGTAAGAATACTGAAATAATACCAATTATCTTTTCTGACCACAATGGAATAAAACTAGAAACCAGTAAGAGGAGAGAAACTGAAAAATTCACAGATCAGTGAAAATTAAACAACACACTCCTGAAAAACCAATGTGTCAAAGAAGAAATCAAAAGGGAAGTCAAAAAGAAATCTTGAGTGAAAATGACTATACTACCCAAAGCAATCTACAGATTCAATGCAATCCCTATCAAACTACCAATGGCATTTTTCACAGAACTGGAACAAAAAATTTCACAATTTGTATGGAAACACAAAAGACTCTGAATAGCCAAAGCAATCTTGAGAAAGAAAATTGGAGCTGGAGGAATCAGGCTCCCTGTCTTCAGGCTATATTACAAAGCTACAGTCATCAAGACACTATGGTACTGGCACAAAAACAGAAATATAGATCAATGGAACAGGATATAAAGCCCAGAGAAAAACCCACGCACATATGGTCACCTTATCTTTGATAAAGGAAGCAAGAATATACAATGGAGAAAAGACAGTCTCTTCAATAAGTGGTGCTGGGAAAACTGGACAGCTACATGTAAAAGAATGAAATTAGAACACTTCCTAACAACATACACAAAAATAAACTCAAAATGGATTAAAGTCCTAAATGTAAGGCCAGACACTATCAAACTCTTAGAGGAAAACATAGGCAGAACACTCTATGACATAAATCACAGCAAGATCCTTTTTGACCCACTTCCTAGAGAAATGGAAATAAAACCAAAAATAAACAAATGGAACCTAATGAAACTTAGAAGCTTTTGCACAGCAAAGGAAACCATAAACAAGACAAAAAGACAACCCTCAGAATGGGAGAAAATATTTGCAAATGAAGCAACTGACAAAGGATTAATCTCCAAAATATACAAGCAGCTCATGCAGCTCACTGTTAAAAAACCAAACAACCCAATCCCAAAATGGGCAGAAGACCTAAATAGACATTTCTCCAAAGAAGATATAAAGATTGCCAACAAACACATGAAAGGATGCTCAACATCACTAATCATTAGAGGAATAGTCTGATTTGACTGTATTATAAATAGTCTGATTTGACTATATTATAAATATAAAATTCAAAACTACAATGAGGTATCACCTCACACCAGTCAGAATGGCCATCATCAAAAAATCTACAAACAATAAATGCTGGAGAGGGTGTGGAGAAAAGGGAACCCTCTTGCACTGTTGGTGGGAATGTAAATTGATACAGCCACAATGGAGAACAGTATGGAGGTTCCTTAAAAAACTAAAAATAGAACTACCCTATGACCCAGCAATCCCACTACTGGGCATATACCCTGAGAAAACCATAATTCAAAAAGAGTCATGTACCACATTGTTCATTGCAGCACTACTTACAATAGGTAGGACATGGAAGCAACCTATGTGTCCATTGACAGATGAATGGATAAAGAAGATTTGGCACATATATACAAAGGAATATTACTCAGCCATTAAAAAGGAACGAAACTGAGTTATTTGTAGTGAGGTGGATGGACCTGGAGTCTGTCATACAGAGTGAAGTAAGTCAGAAAGAGAAAAACAAATACCATATGCTAACACATATATATGGAATGAAAAAAAAAAAATGCATGGTCCTCATGAACCTAGGGCCAGGACAGGAATAAAGACACAGATGTAGAGAATGGACTTGAGGCCACAGGGAGCAGGAAGGGTAAGCTGGGATGAAGTGAGAGAGTAGCATGGACATATATACACTACCAAATGTAAAACAGATAGCTAGTGGGAAGCAGCTGCATTGCACGGGGAGATGAGCTTGGTGCTTTGTGTCCACCTAGAGGGGTGGGATAGGGAGGGTGGGAGGGAGACACAAGAGGGAGGGGATATGGGGATATATGTATACATATACCTGATTCATTTTGTTTTACAGGAGGAACTAACAACATTATAAAGCAATTATACTCCAATAAAGATGTTAAAAAAACAAATCTCGAAACAATTGAAAATAGAAACACAAAATACCAAAACTTATGGGATGCAGCAAAAGAAATACTAAGAAGGAAATTTATAGTAATCAAAACCTATATTAAGAAGAAAGAAATCTCAAGTAAGCAACCTAATTTTACATCTCAAGGAAGTAGAAATGTAAGAACAAACTAAGTCCAAAGTTAACAGAAGTAAAGAAAATACAAAGATCAGATGAGAAATAAATGAAATAGAGACTAGAAAAATAAGAGAAGCATCAACAAAACTAAGAATAGGTTTTATGAAATGATACATAAAATTGATAAACCTTTAGCTAGACTAAGAAAGAAAAGCAAATGCTCAAATACAATCAGAACTGAAAGAGAAGATATTACAACTGATACTACAGAGATACAAAAATTTCAGGAAAGACTACTACAAACAATTATATACCATAAATTGGATAACCTAGAAGAAATGAGTAAGTTCCTAGAAACATACAATTTATCAAGACTTAATTATAAATAAATAGATCTGAACAGACAAATAACAATTAAGGAGATTGAATCAGTAATCAAAAACCTCCCAACAAAGTAAAGCTCAAGACCAGATAGCTTTATGAGTGAATTCTACTGAACATTTAAAGAAGAATTAATACCAATTCTCCTCAAACTTCTCCAAAAAACTGAAGAGGAGCAAACACTTCCAAACTCAATTTATGAGGCCCGCATTACCCTGATCCCAAAGCCAGTTAAGGATGCTGGAAAAAAAATTACAAGACAAAAAAAAAAAAAATTACAGGTCAATATTCCCAATAAAGATAGATGGAAAAATTCTCAACAAAATACTAGCAAACTGAATTCAACAGCATAATAAAAGGATCATACACCATGATCAAGTGGGATTTATTACTGGGATGCAAGGATGGTTCAACATACATAAATCAATAAATATGATATAGTACATTAACAGAATGAAAAATAAAAACTATATGATTATCTGAATCGATGCACAAAAATAATGTGACAAAATTCAACATCCCTTCATGATAAAAAGCTTCAACAAATTGGGCATAGAAGGAACATACTTCAATACAAAAAAACATTTTTGACAAGCTCACAGCTAACATCATACTCAACGGTGAAGGTTAAAAGTTTTTCCTCTAAGTTCAGGAACAATACATAGGCACCCATTCTCACCATTTCATTTAACATAGTACTCTAAGTCCTAGCCACAGGAGTTAGGCAAGAAAAAGAAATAAATGGCATGTAAATCAGAAAGAAAGTAGTAAAATGGTCTGTGTTTGCAAATGATATAATCTTATATATAGAAAATCCTAAAGACTCCACCAAAAACTTGTTAGAACCAGTCAAAGAATTCAATAAATTTGTAGGATAGAAAAATAACAAATAAAAATTAGTTTCATTTCTGTACAACAAAAAACTATCTGAAAAACAAAATAAAGAAAAAAATCCTGTTTACAATAGCATCAAAAAAATATTAAGGAATAAATTTAAGGAGGTAAAATATCTGTACAATTGAAACACTAAGACACTGATGAAAGACACTGAAGAGGCACATATAAATGGAAAAATATCTCATTTTGATGGATTTGATGAATTAGTATTGTTAAAATGTCCAGCTACCTAAAATCATCTATAGATTCAATGCAATCTCTAATAAAGTTCCAATGGAATTTTTCACAGAATAGAAAAAACAATTGTAAAATTTGTATGGAACCACAAAAGATCCCAAATAGTCAAAGAAATCCAGAGGAGGGAAAAATAAAGGTGGAGACATCACACTTCCTCTTGACTTCAAACTATATTGTAAAGCTAAAGTAATCAAAACAGTATGGTACTGGCATAAAAACAGACACATTGACAAATGGAATAGAATCAACAGCCCAGAAATAGGACTTCCCTGGTGATGCAGTGGTTAAGAATCCACCTGCCAATGCAGGGGACAGGGGTTCGAGCCCTGGTCTGGGAAGATCACACACGTCGTGGAGCAACTTAGCCCATGTGCCACAACTACTGAGCCTGTGCTCTAGAGCCCACGAGCCACAACTACTGAGCCTGTGTGCCACAACTACTGAAGCTCACAGCCTAGAGCACGTGCTCCACAACAAGAGAAGCCACCACAATGAGAAGCCCGCACCACAACAAAGAGAAGCCCCCACTCACCACAACTAGAGAAAGATCATGAGCAGCAGCGAAGACCCAGTGCAGCCAAAAATTGATTGATTAATTAATTAATTTTAAAAAGGAGCCCAGAAGTAAACCTTTACATTTACGGTCAAATAGTACTTGATAAAGGAGCTAAGAATACTCAATGGGGAAAGGATAGTCTCTTCAACAATTCATGTTGGGAAAACTGGATATTCACATTCAAAAAATGAAATTGGACCGCTATCTTACACCACTCACAAAAATTAACTCGAAACATCTTAAAGACTCAAATCTAAGACCTGAAGCCATAAAAATTCTAGAAGAAAACATATGGACAAAGCTCTTTGACATTGATCTCGGCAATACTTTTTGGAAATGACAACAATAGAACAAGCAACAAAAGCAAAACTAAACAAGTGGGAAAACATCTGCACCGAAAAAAAATCAGCATAATAAAAATGCAATCTATAAAATGGCAGAAAACATTTGCAAAACACTTACCTGGAAAGGGATTATTATCTAAAATATATAAGGGCCTTGTACAAATAGCAAAAAAAAAAAAAAAAAAAAAAAAATCTAATTTAAAAATGGGCAAAGGACCTGAATAGACATATTTCCAAAGAAGACATATACATGACTAACAGGTACATGAAAAGGTTCTCAACATCATTAATCATCAGGGAAATGCAAATCAGAACCACAAGGAAATACCATCTCACATCTGTTAGAATGGCTACTATCAAAAAGACGAGATGTTCAAAAGGAAACCCTTGTGCACTACTGGTAGGAATGTAAATTGGTGCAGCCACTATGGAAAACAGTATGGAGGTTCCTCAAAAAATTAAAAATAGAACTACTACATGATCCTGAACTCCCACTTCTGCATATATATCTGAAGGAAATTAAATTATAACCTCAAAGAGATATCTGAATTCCCATGTTCACCGCAACTTTATTCACAATAGCCAAGATATGGAAACAACATAAGTATCCATTGATCAATGAATGGATAAAGAAAATAAGATATATATAAATGGTATATTATTCAGACATAGAAAAGAAGGAAATCCTGCCATTTGCGACAACATGCACAGACCTTGAGGGCACTATGCTAAGTGAAATAAGTCAGAGAAAGACAAATACTATATGATCTCACTTATATCTGAAATCCTAAAAAGCTGAAGTCATAGAAACAGAGCAGGATGGTGGTTGCCAGGGGCTGGGGAATGGGGGGTAATCAGCTGATACTGGTCAAAAGAAAGAAACTTACAGTTATAAGATGAATAAGTTCTGAGGATCTAATGTACAGCATAGTGACTACAGTTAATAGTACTGTATCATATACTTGAAAGTTGCTAAGAGAGTAGATCTTCAATGTTCTCACCACACAGACACAAAAAGGTAATCATGTGAGTTGATGGATGTATTAACTAAATTGTGTTAATCATTTCACAATATATATGTGTATCATATCGCATGCCTTAAACTGACACAATTTCATTTGTCAGCTATACCCCAATGAAGGTGGAAACATTTTTTAATGTTTTAAAATTTCCTATTATGGAGATTATTTTTCTTTTTATTGATATATAATTAAAGTTTTCTGTAATATAGGAATGTCATCTTTAAATTTTGTAAAGACCTACTCTGTGGACTATTATGTATTCAATGTTCATAAAGTACTATGTATGCTTGAGAAGTGTATTCTCCATTCGTTAAAACTTTTAGATCAAGAATACCTTTTCTGTTATTCAAATCTTTCTTCTTATTTTTCTCTGTTTAATATATTGAGTAGTAAGAGAGGTGCACTCAATCATACACTCTAATAGTGAATTCTTCAAATTCTTTTTTTCAGATTTGTCATTTTTTCCCCCTCTCTGTATAACTTGAAGCTATACATACAAGCATGCATACAAGTTCAGAATTGTTATCTCTTCCTGATTAACTAAAACTCCTTTCTCTTTCTCTCTTTCTCTCCTTCTCTCCTTCTCTTTTTTTAGAAAAGAATAAACTAGGGAGCATCATTCTCCCTAATATTAAGGCTTACCACAGAGGTACAGGAATCAAGAGAGTGTTACTGGCACAGAGATACTCATAGACCAATGGAACCCACTGCTTTATGACAAAGTTGCATTCACAATCCAATGGAGAGAGGATAGCCTGTTATACAAATGGTGCTAGAGTACCTGGATATCCACAGGGAAAAAACTGAACCTGAACCTAAACCTTACACCTTATACAAAATTAAGTAAACATAGACCACAGGCTTAAATGTAAAATGTAAAACTATACAATTTAGGAAAAAAACATTGGAAAATCTTTGGCATCTAGGGCTAGGTGAAGAGTCCTTAGACTTGTTATCAGAAACATGGTTCATAAAAGGAAAATTTGATAAATTAGACTTTATTGAAATTAAAAACATTTTTTCTGCAAAAAACCCTGTGAAGAGGATGGAAAGACCAATTACAGGCTGGGAAATAATGTTTGTAAGGAACATATCTGATAGAGGGACTTCTATCTAGAATACATAAAGAACTCTCAAAACTGAATTCAAAAAAAAAAAGTCTAATTAAAAATTGGCCAAAAGGCATGACCAGACATACTCTGAGAAGGATATATAAATGACAAATAATCACATGAAAATATGTTCAATATCATTAGCCATTAGGGAAATACAAATTAAAACCACAATACAATATCATTACACACCTATCAAAATGGCTAAAATAAAAAATAGTCGTAACACCAAATGCTAGCAAGTATGCAGAAAAACTGGATCACTCCTTCACTGCTGGTGGAGATGTACAATAAAAGAGTACAGGCACTCTGGAAAATAGTTTGGTAGTTTATTCTAAAACTAAAGATGCACTTTCTATAATAATCTAGCAATTGCACTCTTGGTCACTTATCCCAGAGAAATTAAACCTATGTTCATGCAAAAACCTGTATACAAATGTCTGTTGTAGTTTTATTTGTATTAGCTAAAAACTGGAAACAATCCAGGTGTCCTTCAGTGGGTTAATGCTTAAACAAACATTGGTACATAAAAAGTAGCAAACCATTGAGACACACACTTGAATGGATTTCAACGTAATTAAATTGAGTGGAAAAAGCAATCTCAAAAGTTTACACACTGTATGATTCTATTGTATAACACATTTGAAATAAAGTAATTGAAATGGAGAATAGATTAGTGGTTAAGGTTTGTGCACTGGGAGGAGACAGATATGGCTACAAAGTGGTAGATAAGGGAGCCTCGTGGTAATGAATCTTTACTGTGGTTATAGTTATGTGGAGCTACACACGTGATATAATTGTATAGAACTACACACACACACACAAACACAAACACAAACGACCACTTGTATAACTGGTGAAGTCTGAATAGGTTCTGTTCATTGTACCAACGTCAATTTCCTGATTTTGTTATTGTATTATATATATATAAGATCTTAGCATGGGGGAGGCTTCATGAAGGGTGTTTGGGACCTCCCTGTAATCCTTTTGTTATTTCCTGTGGATTTATAATGCTTTAAAAAAAGTCAACTTTGAAAAAATTTAAAATAATTTTGCTACTGTGTAGAACAGATTCAATGATGTCAATATTATTTTTAAACTTGTGTGCATTAAGGAGTAAGGATAAGACACAACTTATTCCTAAGCATAAATGTAAGCTGAGAAATCAAGAACTAAAGGAGGACAAAATTTCATAATCCTTCTGTAGGTACTACTTTATGGCTAAAGTAAATATTAATAGGTAGAAGGGAAACAGATAAACAATTAATGAAGGGAAGATAGTCCAAATATTTAACAACTTTAATTGTTTGCACACCAACCCATCAGAATAGAATGGGACCAATTAGAACAAATGACAGCCAGTAACAACCCAGAATATGGTACCTGTGCACAACAGTGCAATATCCATCCTATATGATTTATTTTGGATTAATATTATTTCCTCCCCAAAAGATTTATATTCCTAAAATATTGTTTTTTCTTAGTACTCTTGAGCTGAAATCATGGAAAGGGTGCTACATTACTGGATAAAGCATATCTCAAAGTGCTGCTATAGAAAATCATGACTACAGTAAGTCCCCTACATACGAACCTTCAAGTTGCGAACTTCCAAAGATGCGAACTTGCATTTGCATGTCCAATCACATAAGTTAGTTCACATGTCTGGTGCACGTTGTCATGTGTGTGCATCCTCTACAAGTGGTTGTGCTTTTTGTGTACTTTACTGTATAGTACTATATAGAGTACAGTAGTACAGTATCTTTATTTCAAGCCCAGGATGTCTGGAAGCAAGCGTAAAAGCAGCGGTGATGTAGCTGGTACTGCTAAGAAGTGCCAAGCGATGACGATGGAAACAAAACTGAAAATAATTGAGAGAGTGGAGTGAGGTGAAAAGATGGTAGATGTCGCTCATTCTTATAACATTGAACTCCTTGCTATGCAACATGAGGAGCTTACTAATGAAGACCTGATGGAACTGGGGGCCCAAGGAAAGGACAAAGAAAGACAAGAGGAAGAAGGAACTGAAGAACCAAAGAGATTCATGACACAGGAGATGGCAAGGGGATTTTCTTTATTTGAGGAGGCACTGTTAGTTTTTGAGGCACAGGACCCGAACGTAGAACAGTACATGAAGGTTGTAGCAGCCATTCAGAATGCAGTCCAGTGCTACTGTGTCATCTATGATGAGAAAAAAAGAGCTACTGTCCAGACATCACTGGATCATTTTTTCAGGAGGGTAGATAGAATTGAATCCAGCAAGGAACCAGAGCCTGTGCCATCAACGTCAGACGAGAGTGAAATTGTAGCTTGCCCTCCATCTCCTACTGCTGATGATCCTTCAGCTCTACCATCTCCCACCTCCTCTCCCTCCTCCAGTCAGTAGCTCTTCTTGCCTGTTCACTCAATGCCAGCCCCTGTATGCTAGCTGTTGTACTGTACTACTGTACTTTTCAAGGTACTGTACTATAAGATTAAAAATGTTTTCTTTATGTTTTGTGTTTGTTTTTTAATGTATTATTTGTGTGAAAAGTATTATAAACCTATCACAGTATAGTACTATATAGCCGATTGTGTTAGTTGGGTACCTAGGCTAACTTTGTTGGATTTACAAACTAATTGGTCTTAACGAACGCACTCTCAGAACGGAACTCGTTCATATGTAGAGGACTTACTGTAACACAAATAATTACCAGTTAGTGAAATAAGAACTAACTACTTCTGTTAAGATATTTTAAATTTCCTCATTTTTTTACAAAAACACTCAAAATATCAGTATAGAAACAAAATATACAAATTAGTTTGTTCATAATATTTAAACATTAGGAGTTCAATATTTGCATATAAATGAATCTTTTCAACTTTAAAGTTTTAGTACTTGAATAGTTAACAGTTTTAGTCTGTTTTTTATTAATTCTTCCTAGTGAAAAAATTTCAAGATACTTTACAAATATAATCTTAGAAGGTTTATCAGATTAGAAAAACAAATATTCAAGGGATATATTAATTTGATCATTTAATCTTGAGAAATTAGCGGCTCTAATTATCAATACAAATTTAATGAGAAAGTAGGCCAAAGTCCCTATTTAAGGGAAATAAATTATGTAGTCTAGAAAAAGAATTTGAACTATGAAAATAAAAATAAAATTATGCATGTCCAAATCTTTCTGTCATTTCTATAAAACTCACTTAAGAAATGACCTGAAAAAAAAAAAAAAAAAAGAAATGACCTGAAATTAATTAGCGTTTTCTATTATTTTAGAAAGGTAACCTCCTTATCTTGGAAAAAATCCATTTAATAAATATTATGAAACAAAGCTTATGCTATCTTTGTTCATGAGCATTTCGGACATAGCTTTTTTTTTTTTTTTTAAGATAGATTAAGTAATAGTTCAAAGCTTTAGTTAATTTAAGTTGAAATGCAGTTTTCATGTAGGTAAAAAGGTTAAGATTATGTGATTTTTTTTTCCTGTGATAATATGAAACAACTCACTTACAATTCATAGATACAGAATACAGAAATGAAGTCACCCAATTCATACAGCTCTAATTATAACTTTGTGAAACTTAGAGCTAGTTTAACAGAATTGGGGGGGGGGGAACCTCCAATCTATTAATATTAGGCTGGAATTAGCTAGCTGGATTAGTTTTGCCTACATGGGTTTGTTCTTTTCTACCTCTTCAGGACACCCTAGAGAAATTAAAGGCTCTTAATGTAGGCCAACCATTCTGAATTTCTTCCCCGTTGTCTTCTATGAGACTAATTTGTTGGCTCAGAGCATACTCGAATGAAAATAAAGAAGCAGTTATTTAGAGCCTATGGTGCAACAAACTCTGTCCTTCTTGTTTGTGAAACTAAATGTGCATGAAATAGATATCATTTCCATTTACAGGTAAGAAAACCTAGGCTCCCAGAGATTAAGTACCTGCCTAAAAGCCCACAGATTTGGATTTGGAATACAGTTTTCCCTGACTACAAATCCTACATAATTTCCTCTCCTGAATACAATACTGTAGTCCTACTGATTTTAGTCACTTTTCAACTTTATAAAGAGTCCTACCGGGATTGAATCACTTTTGATATTGACCCTAATTCAGTGATTCATGTGGAATGTGTCACCACTGGGATGTTTATGATTGAAAATATCTCAGACAAACATCACACTGCTGATTCTCAGGACTGGGGACAATATGTTGGTGCTTTATATACAGTTCAACCAATCTTGCATCCACATTATTTAATAGTTTACTGTTATTTCTGTTGCATTTTGTAAAAGACTATATTGGCTTGCTAAACAGAACTCCCCCAAATCCTAATATTAGAGTCTTATAGTAGGTGGAGACTTTTTTCTGCCATGTAGACTGGTGCTAAAATTCCAAAAATGCACAGAGCTGTGACAAATGCACAGAACGCAATGACTTCAGTATTTTCAACCATATTTTGAGAGAAGGAAGTATGTTTTTATGTTTAGTAGCTGTGTTATCCTTCAAACAAAAAAGCAAAATGATTGCTTTGGTGTCAACAGAATAAGTAGTTGTTTAATAAGTATTTGTACTGAGCCATCCATGGTGGTTTTTCCCTCCTTGATACCAATGAGAAGACATTTGCTAGTTTTTTCTCTCACCCAAGAATAATTTAAATCAGTTGATACTTCCTTCCATCTCTCTTTTACTTGACTTCATCTTATCATAGGTGACTAAGTAATTACCTTCAGGCATCTATGTAAACAGAACTGAAGAAGCATACGTTTACAGATCCATATCTACATACACACACATACATATGTACATTCATAATAGTATGCACACATACATAACATGGAATTCAATCTTGAGGGATTAAGTATGATTATAATGATAATAAAGAATTTATAGCATACAACCCAGTAAAGTCTAAAATGTACAATTTAAAAATTACTGCACTAAAATTTCTGCTTCCAGGTAGGATGAAGTGATCAGGTTAAGAGAACACATAGAAAATCTAGATCAAATATAACAAATAAACAATATAAAGGAATCAGAGAACTGCTGAAACAACAGATCTAAAATGGTCTAAGAATCTGAAGAGGAAAGAATCCTGGAGAGGTAAGGGAAGAATGTTGTAGATGATTTTTGTTGATTCTGGGCTGTGGGAAGAATCCAGACTTGGCCTGGAAGAAGGCCATCACTGGGGTTGAGAGAAACCAGCAGACTGTTCAGAGTCTTGAGGGACTGACAAAGCTCTAACACATGCCAATCATTCCATGATGACATCTGTCAAATTCAGAAGATGCAAGGTCTGGAGGCAAAAAACTAAGCTAAAACCCCTGAAAAGCACCACAGATTTTTGGTAGTCTTGCATTACTGAGAAGAAAAATATTTAAAAAATATTGGTGTTCAAGACCTGCCCAGGGGCAGGTTCCACATGGATACACCAGGCTAGGGTTCATCCTCTGACCAAGTCCAGCCTGCCCCTATGGTTTGTATGGTCCAAGAGCTAAGAACAGTTTATATAATTTTAAATGACTGAGAAAAAAAATCAAAAGAAGAATAATATTTTAATTCATGAAACTCAAATTTCTGTGTCTATGAGCAATGTTTTATTGAAATATGTCTATACCCTTTATTTATATATTGACTTTGGTCACTTTTGTACAACAATGAGTAGTTGCAAAGAAACTGGGTGACCAAAGTCTAAAATATCTACTACCTGACCCTTTATAGAAAATATTTGCTGACCTACAATAGGCTGTTAGTTGAAACTCTGGGTGGGCAAACACCCTAAGAACAAAAGCAAACCAGAGGTAGACTGGGTCTCACCAAAGCTCAACCCAACCTCATGTTGGCTCAGCTCTGATTGGGTTAAGGTAATTAACCTCCACTCTATCTCCGTGGTGGAAGAAGGATAAATCTTTGCTAGTGAAAGATATTATCATCTTAAGCCTCTACAATTTTTATACACATTTTATACATATTTCAGCATTCAGAAAACTACTAACTTTTTTGATCTGAGCTGACCTGTGATAGATATAAAGAAGCCTGTCTTAACTAGTAGGCTCAACAGCAATCCATTAAAATCCAACATTTCAAACAAGCAGTTTTAATCTTTTATTTAAAGAAAAATAAAACAGAAGTAACAGTATGACCAAAAAGCACTTTTCTTGGTAAGAAAACTTAAAATATGTGCCTGGAATAATGGCATTCTAACTAGATGTTAGTTTACATTGTAAAATACTCCAGTAACATATGAAACAAAATTTATGAATTACTTATTTTGTAGAAGAAGAAAAATAGTAATTAACCAGTTATAAATCATTCTGAGCTATAAGACTGTATTCTAGGACTCATTTTTTAATATCACATGAATTCACAGGTGCTGGTATCATATTTTAGGCATCTACCATGCTGAGAAGACAGATGAGTACAGATATGGGAAAAACTGATAACATTGAAATGTTACAGTTACACAAAATGTTAAGCCTACATCTCTCCCAGGATTTTAAAATTTGACTTTAATAGCCTTTTATAATGAAAAGAACAACTCAAATGTACAAGACAGCTGAGAAGTTCAACAGGTACAGAACTGCAAAATCATTGAATTCATTTTAATTAGTATATATTAAGGTTTTATATCTGTGGCATCAGTAAATCATAACTCCCAGATATAGCAGATCAGGTCATTTTAATTTATAACCTATCATAATTTGCAACATATGTCTTATTAGTGCCAATGAAATGTAACCTAATTGTGCTCAAAAGTCAGGTCACAAAATAATTGTAAAAGATTCACACACATATAGCTATACTTTTACATAGAAGGCATACAGACATAGCTATGAATATAAAATTATATGTAGTGATAAAAGTTAGACATGTATGCATTCAAATATATACATAAAACCAGTAAACAAATTTTTTTATTTAGCTCAGTTGTATAACCAGCTTGTGAACAGTTACCTTATAACATAGGAATGAACAATATTATCTTGATATTGTCTGAGAAAGACAGAATTACCATTAAAATAAAAGGACTTTTACAATTATAGACTTTTAAAAAAGTTGACTTTCTAAAAACTTTTTTAAAAGTTTTAAATACTCCTCATCACTTTCCTCACTTTTAGAGCTCTTCAATGATAGATGCCTCTGAACAAGGCTCTAATAATTTGATCAGATAAAGGCTGTGAATGCGGTCAAATAATGAATCATCAGGAGTATACGCTATTTATCATTTTAGACGAATTATAAGTACTCTTTTAACATTAAACTCAATGTTAAAAAAACTTATAAGTATCATCAGTAACAGACTTCATTTATATAATTTACTAATTTAAAAACAAGGTTTACTTTCATCTAATCCTCAAAATTATTTTTAAAAACTCTTCACATAGATGAAAACAGTCAATTTTTAAGCAAATTAACATCATTACATTGGGAACTGGAAAATACTAAAGATAACCCAGCACATTCATGCAATTAATTGTTGTATTTAAGTGTCTGATTAAAGGAAAGAAGCCATACGTATAGATCTTTATATCACCGATTCCTTAATAACTAGAAGAATGCTATGCCTCAAAACACAAAAATAAAATATTACTTATAGTGCCACAATACTTTTCTCTGTACACCATATTTAATTCCAATGAAAAGATCAGAGTCCTCAGAGAGACATATTGCAAACAAAAACTCCCTAGTAGGTGGTGGGAAGTCAGGCCAGGAGTCAAGCAGAACCCATAGAGATGACAGAGCTGTGACGTCCAGCACAGTCCCCTCAGAGAGAAAAAGGAAAACCACATGGCACTGCTGAAATGCCGAGTTAATTCTTTCTCCTATCTGGGCATTAAATATTACAGCTTTAAAATTATCTCAATCAGATTATGGCTTCTTTAGACAAGACCCTCTTTTAAGAAACACACATTCTCAAAGTGCAACGCCGAAACACCATAAAAACTTAAATAACCTACCATTTTCTTTGCATTCTTCTGGAGGTTTAGCCTTTTTCGCAAGTCTTGGATCCAGCCATGATGTTGTCTTTGTGTTATGGCTGAAAAGAAAAGAGATCACTCTGAACAGACACATACTGAAAGGAATCAAGTTTATTCCTTAAGAAAAAAAAAAAAAAAAAAAAAAGAGGGGGTTAGACCAACAAAATTGCAATCGATACACTTAATTTGCTTACTGGTTCTAAGTAGCCCTGAAGGAGGTGTAAGAGTAATCGTGCAAGGCAGCTGTAAAATTGGCAACCTCAGCTCCCTGTCCTCAAAGCAGCTATTTTTATTAAAATCAACTAGAATGTTGCCAAGTTAACCTCATTGAAAATGCAGAACTCATCCAGAGCAAAAGGAATTTATTACAAATACAGGATTCTCCAGTTGGAAGAGCACAGTTCGCAGGCTCTGATACTGTTTCCTGAGTTTTGCAAAAGAATTATTTTCATCTTAAACCTGCTCTTTCATAAATGGTTGTTTTGTTACTCTTTAACTACAGAGCTGGTAGAGGCAGTACAAAAGTGATGCAAATTATAGCATGTTCTTGGGATTCCTACATTTTCTCAAAAAGTAATTAATAGCAATTTCATTAACCCACATTTAGCTATCTTCCATCTAAATACTTTCAATCCAGCTAGGAAGATAGATAAAAATGTCTGTACTCTAGCATTTCTGGAATGGAATTCTGGGAATTAATAATTTTTCATGACAGTTTCCTTTTAAAAAATGTTTTCTGGGAAGTCTTTTGCCAGAAATGTAAAAAGCAAAGGAGAGAGGTTATTAGAGCAGTGTCTTGAAAAGAGGTCCTGGAATTACCTGCATTGGAATCACCTGGTGGACTTATTAACAATGCATATTCTGGTAGTTTGGTAGTTCTCATAGAACTACCAAATCAGAATCTTTGAGGTGGAGCCGCAAAATCTCCATCTTTGGCTAGCACTCCAGATGATTCTTATGCACACTGTAATTTGTTACTTGAGAACTACTCGAAACCATACATTGGAGCTAAAATCTTTACTGTGAATAGCTGTCTCAAGTTACCTCATCTATCAATGGACAAATTATCAAGGATGTGACATCTGTGAGGGCTTCAGAAATGAGCAGAGTCACAGGTGTAGAAAAGTGACATTTATATAGGGAAGAGTCAGAATGCAACGTGAAAGGAAAAAGTGGGAAAAAAAGGTTGGAAATATAAACTAAAGCCAGATAATAGAGATCTTTGAACACAGTTGTAAGGAAGCCAAAATTATAATATCAATTCACATGTATTTGCTCTTTCTTCAGTGAAATTTAACTATATTTTATCATATCAGAGCTACAAGTGTTAGCTAAATAATCTGATGAACCAATCTGCACTTAAAGCAAAGTTCAGAAAATTCTCCCAGGAAGCATATTTCATAGCAAGCTTCTAGAGTTTAAGTGCCTACTTAATGAAGGGAATTTCAAGGCAGAAAGGAGGAAGGATGGAGTTAAGGTGGGCAGTGGGCAAATGATTCCAGAGTGTTAAAGCTCTCTTTAAATAGTGTTTTTTGGATGATAGTACATCTGCCTAAGTGTAGAGCCATCTCCGATCTGAGAACTGAGACATTAATATCCTTGGGTCATGAAGTTTCTGCTCTTAAAGAACATTCCCTTTTAGTTCTTACTTTCATGTGGGGTAAAGAGAAAATACTTTCCAATCATTTTCTTCACACTTAGGAACTCCTCAATGATTGATCCCTCTAAGCAGGGCTCTAATAATCTGATGAGATGAAGTCTATGAATTTGGTGAAATTATAAATTGTCAGGAGAGCATGCTAGCTTTTATTTTCCTCTAATGTGACTTTTGTATAGTGTGATAGTGCTTCATTATCGACTATCAGAAGGATGTAAAGTATTGCAGTATCTCATTCTGGTCCTCATTTACAGTCATGTCAATATCATCTAGTCTTTTTCTCTCAACTAAAGACTTGATGCCCATGGACAGAATGGGGGTTATGAATATCCTGTTGTGAGGATAGTTGCACTGGGTTCAGTGCTTGCTGCTCCCATTTGAAAAATAAAGTCACTGTAAAGATGCTCTTTATAGACATGCCTCAGTTCAAAGTATGTGTTGTGTGTTGTGTGTGTGTGTGTGTGTGTGTGTGTGTGTGTGTGTATGACAGTGTGTTGATGTCCATGTTTTTATAAACTAGCAACAAATTTGGGAGGTGACTAAGGAAAATAAACTTCCCTTCTTTTTACCCACATCTGCTTCTTCCAAATTCTTCCCCCCTTTTTGGAGGAAAGTCATTTCTAGGTCTCTAAGACATATTCACAAAAGCACACACACACCTATGGGTAAGTATGAAGGGGCCATTACTAAGCCACTGCAGGGAGTCAAATTACCATTTCTATACCACACCACCATGGGTCTCAAATACTGGCTAATTTAGTAGAGAAGCATGAATTTCCTAGCTTTCCTGAGTTTCTATAAAGCATTTCATTACAGGATGATTGTTTTTTAGGTTGAGCTAGCATTAACGGTATGTCACTTTAATAGATTTTGACAGCTTGAGTCTCTTATAGTTAACAGCATTTTTAGCTGACCCTCTGAAATGATCCTGAAGGAAAGTGGGTAGTAGTTACCTCCAGCAATTGTCGCAAACATCACATGAAGATACCACACAGTATTTTTCAACAGTGGTTCTCACAAGCCTTGTAATTTGCATGCTTCTTCAAGATGCCTTACAAAGGGGATATTTTTAATGCATTTAGGAGACAATGGACCAAGTGGCTTTCCCACTTCCCTTAAACTATATATTCTTAAACCTCAACAATTCCATTTGAAAATAGGATTCAACATTGGGCAGAAGACTGTGTAAAATGGGACAGTTGAAGGATTTTTCACAATCTGCATACTATCCTTCCTCAAGTTTGAGGATGTGATTTCCTTTCACTTTCATTGCTAGAGTAGATTCAGACGCAAGATACCAGTTTTCTGCTTTTCTCCAAGTTGTGGGGAGCACAAATGACAGGAAGGTAAGATGCTAATGTTGTATTATCTTGTATTTCAATACTAGTTTCTTTAACAGGGACACATACACATATAGAGGCTACGTTTGCAAAGAAACTTTTTCTAGCTGAGGAATGGAACACATGTTTTCGAGGAACTTTGAATCATAACAATATACTACTCTATGTATTTCTATGGATAACGTTAATGTGAGGATTATGAAAAGTGAGGGATCAAGTGGAGTCAGTGGCTATTCAGGTTGTATAACTGTCCTATTTAAAAATCCGGATGAAAACCTTAAAACATGGTCTATCCAAAAGTCTTCTCTGATTTTAAACTGAGTCTATCTGGAGGACTGGAGCAAACCAGAAGTGAAATTTCATTCAACTTCCCAATTCTAGTTTAAATTCATATCAGAATGGCCTTGATGACGTGACAGGCTAACTTGCAATGATTAGAAATTTCTGGATATTTTGTAAGTTTAACCTTTGCCAAATTGACAAAAGCAGCACATTAAATAATATCTTATCTTTTGAGGAAACGTTCTTCTCATACAGAAAATGCTTCCCTTCAACAGGAAAAGCTGCTGACATTATGCCACACCATTGCAAAGTTATTCTTACTATCTTGTAACATTTCCTGATTGTCTACTTTGCCAGGGACTGTTCTAGAACTTTCACAGCTCACTTCATTTGATGCTAATGAGTCTCTGTGGCTCATATTTTTAACTCCATTTTACAGATAGAGAAAGGAAGGTTGAGAGAAGACAGGTAATTTGTCCAAGGTTACACACCTAGTGCATGAAAGTGAAAGAGCTAGCATTAAACAGACATATCTGATTCCCAAGGCCAAAGTTTTTTTTATGATCTGAAACCAGAGGCATACTAAACTTAAAACTTTGCTTGTGATACGGAGGTGCTTTATTTCACTCCCTTGGGGGGTAATCAGAGATCTTTTTCCCACCTCCATAGCCAGTGGTTTACAAACTGAGACCTTTATCTCCTATGTGAGAATAGTAATCACTGATTAAATGACTGTGTTGAATGCCTTGTACTTAGTAGGTATTATATTAAATTGCACATGCATAGAGATGATATAATCACTGGAAACATTTTCTCCTTACAAACCTGAATATTCAAATCACTTTAAAATCAAATTTGAGTATTTTTCCAGAATAAGGTCTTAAAATGGTGATTTATATAATCTACATATGAATATTAGGTCTTAGAGGTTTTAAAGAATTAGGTTAATAAAAATGCTATCAAATGAGTGGAGTGTTTATTAGGAGCAAAACAAAATTGTCATATAGGTCATGCCACAGTCTATCCTCCATTCTATCTTTTCATTTACTCTATGTTTGTCCAGTTGGGGCTCAAACTCCATAATGGTTTCTTAGATCTATATAAGGCTCGATTCAAACCCAATTTTAAGACAAATCCTCTTTTCCTTTCTCTTTTCATTGTTTCCTTTTCCTCTCTCCTTACTACCTTTGTCTTGACACCAAGATCAAAATAATGTTTTCACTACTGCACAAATACTGGATGACATTTCATCAACTGAAATCTGATTAGTAGAGTAAGAAACTTTTATTATCAAATACACTCCTTTCCTTAGCTCCATTTTCTCTAAAAAACAGTAACAGACTTAAAACAATGACAAACACATTGAATTTAAAAAGTTCTCTGAAAAAGCCAATTCTGAATCTCAGTCTTTATCTGATAAACTGTGTTTTCATCCTGGGAAATACTAACTCAGAAGAATAATAAGAGATTGAACTCAATAATATCTGATGGCATGAAACATAATAACCTTTTGACCAAGGTAAACAAGGCCCAGGTAAATGTTTTAGAGTCCTCTGAGCAATTCAAGATGTATGTGGATGTTAAAGTTCCAACAGTGGTCATGTAGGTTCAGAATCAATAATAACATAGAGATTATTGACTGTATTTTATGTATTTTTTAAAATTAACATTAGTTTTTAGAGGAATATAGACTGATTCCATTTTACACTATAGTCAATAAAATCCTCAGAATGATTACATTGTTTTCTGGAAGATTTTGTCTTCCCTCTAGATCATCATTGCAAAAGGAAGAACTATTAAATGCAATGATTGGATACATCTAATTGATGCCGAGCAGCAGAAGCTTTTTTGTTCAAGACTTGCATTGTGCTACTATCTTTTCTATTTATATGTTGGTAATCCACATAAAAAATTATTGTCAATCTCTATAGTGGTTATCTGTTTCCTAAATAATATTCCTAAAATTTCATTAAGCATATGAATATATGAGTTTGCCATCATATTGTCTTTCATATGTTTAGAAAACATTTTTAAAAGCAGTTTTATCATAAATATTGTTTTGGATATTATGGGTATTTGTTGCATACTGTTTTGTCTAAAACACTTATTTTCTGTTTGGAGATTGCACTAGAATCTTGTGCAGAAAAAAACATATAAAAATATTCAATATATCTACTGTTATTGTAATACACATTACAGAGAGTAAGTCAAGACAAGATTTCACGACTCATCCTCATCGGTATGTGCTGAGCCTAGAATAAGAAAGCATTAGGCTTTACCAAAATAATGCCTTTTCTTTTCAATAAATTTCTCAAATATTTTGTCTTCTTTTAATAAATGAAAGTTCTAAATTTTTTGAAAATGGTAATTGGCGATTTACATAAAACTTAAGGATATATAGCAACACAAGAAGCAACAGATTGTGTGTCTTATTTAGAATTTAAAAGCAAATTCAGCCTTTACAAAGATTGGGGAAACCATGTATAGCCATGACATTTTTCACAGATGTGATTTTCAGTTTCAAAAGCTTGCTTCTAAAAAATCTATTATTTAAGATGACATAGCATTCACTGCCATTCAGGAAGATGGTAGTAAACAAATAGGTTCTTGTTGCCGTTTTGTTTTTTGCCAAAGCAATAGCAGTTTCTTGTATGTCATTAACTAAACTGACTCCCAAACAAAGAACTAATTTAATGGGATTCCCAAAGCATGTCAATCCCGATTAATCCTGTGGCAACTCTTCTTTCTGGAACATTTAGCCTCTGCAAAATGAATTTCTGGCTGAGAAACGTATAAAACAAATACTATTTGTACTATAAAAGTTTTTTTTTTTTTCAGCCAATGCCTGTTTATATATTGGAGGTAGTATGGGATAATGGCAATGGTTTTGCAGGGTCACAAAGCGATAAGACCTTGGGAATGTTAATTTGTCCAAGGGTGCCTCAGAATCTCACCTATAAAATGGGAGTACCTCAGATGCTTTATAGGGTGGTTACGATATAATACATGTAAAGTACACACCATGGCAAATTAGTTAAGAGCAAGGACCCTGGAGCCAGAGTATGTCCCATGAAAACATGAATCTTGTCAGTTTTGTTGACCACTATATTCCTTTGGTTCAATAAAACAGTTCCTAGCACACAGTATGTGCCCAATAAATATGTGCTGAAAAAATGAAATCCAACATCCTGGCTTTGTCAATTCCTGGTTATATGACCAAGGGCAAGTTACTTACCTCTATAAGCCTCAGCAGCTTCCTAAAGTGAGAATTAAATAAGCAAAGTGTAAATGCTTAACATACTAGCTATTACTGTTAAACAAGCTGAACACAGCCTGAAAAAAGTAGGCACTCAATATGTGGTAACTATTATTACTAAT
Organism: Eschrichtius robustus; assembly: GCF_028021215.1. Classification (NCBI taxonomy): domain Eukaryota; kingdom Metazoa; phylum Chordata; class Mammalia; order Artiodactyla; family Eschrichtiidae; genus Eschrichtius; species Eschrichtius robustus. Next base: position 22,392,903 of record NC_090831.1, read on the forward strand.
TTGAATTTACAATTAATATACTGTCTATTTTAAAAGATAATATTAATGAAAAAGATATTATGAGTTAAGGAAACTACTGGTTTTAAATAATATTATGCATTTGAAAGTCTTTTTAAAATTGCTAAACATGTGACATTATAAATGCTTTAAAGCATGTTTGGAAGAGTGCATTCACCTGCATTTAAAATTCTGTTGTTTAAAAATACTTTCTCAGATATTCACCTTTTCCCATTAAATATCACTGTAAGTGATAAAAGGAATCTGCTTTTATTATTCATCAAAGGAAGTAGTTTTGAAGAGTGTGGGAAATACAGTTGGCCCACGTGTTCAGTATTGAGAACAATGACAAAAATTCCTCTCATATTCTAAATGCAGCACTTGTAAAGTACTGAGATATAAACTACTTTGCAATACTGAGTGAATCAGTAATTATTTTAAAACATTATTGCATGGAAGACAAAAAAATGAAATTACTTATTACCTTAACTCAAAACCCACCACATATATACACACACACACACACACACACACACACACACACATACATGTATGTATGTATACATATACATATATGTCTGTGTATTTCAAAAATATATACATAAATGAACACTTCAGCATAGGTAGAGTTCCCCTCTTCTACTCAGAAATGAGTATATAAATAAATAAATAACTATATATATATATATATATATAAATATAAATTTTTACGCAGAACTGCAGCGTCCTTCTCCTTTATTTCACTTATTTTATATTTTATCATGATATTTGTTCCATTGGAAACAAGATTCAGTAAAGTGTAATAAGGACGTGTTACCTACCAGGGGAGATTTCCATTACTCTAAGCAACTCTCGCAATATTCGTACCAGAGTAGTTTTCACTGGTATCATCAGCTCTCCTTACCTCACAAATCTCTAATTTTCTGTCTCTTCTACCTTTTCTTCTGTCTGTTTTACCTTCCTCTTAACTTACTCTACTTTCCCTTTTTATTTTCTTTTTTTACCATGATTTTGCTTCAGGACTGCAAACTTTTATGTTACAAATAATATTTGTTTTTTAAGTTCCTTGGTCAGAAATTCTGGGACATATCATGACTTAGTCCCTAAGAAACTCCTAATGCCCCATCAGGGTCCCTCTCCTGTCCCTGCATCCGTCTCTACCAGATTGTTTCCAAGGGACTTTTATAGTATAGAGTTAATTTACATAAGAATTCATTATGAATTCAACAGCAAAGATACCCACAGATTAATGACAGTGGGTTGAAATGTTGATTTTGTCAAATGTAGTTAGGAAGGAAAGATGTATTCCCGAGCAAAGAGTGAAAGCAGTCAGGAGAAAATTAACTGAGAGAAAAGTACAGCAGAGTGAAATGCAGGCTAGTGAGAAAGGAAGAGGCAGCGCAGGTTGTGATGGTGTGAAAATGGGGGACCATATGAGAAAGACACTGATCCCTCCCTGCTCTGTGACACCTGAGCTTATCACACTGAGTCTTGAGAGTCAAAGTAAGCTTTTTGAAGGAAGACAAGACAGATCTCAGATCTCAAGCTGGTCCTGGTGAAGGGTGGGCCAGGGGATGCCTCCGTTCTGTGAATGACCTCTTTAAGCAGGCATTTGCCACTGCCTCTTACATTAGTCACCTTTCCATCACATGCTCACTTCAGCCCTTACTCCAGGCTTCTTCTCTCTCCCTGACCTCTGGATGAGTCTCCCTCAGCATTAGCATTCTCACTGCGAATCAAACTGTCTCCCTTTTTTTTGTCTTAATTTTTCAGCTCAACATCTCTGTTCCTAAAACTACCAGTCTTCTCACTGGTCTTTGCAATGACAGTTCCTATACCTGGAGTGCTCTATCTACCTGTTACCAACTTTTCAAGTCTATGTTATTTTACCTTCCCTAGGATGCTTCCTTTTATTAAGTCTACACTAAGCGTATCCTTCTCTGAATAGGATCACAAAACTCAAAAATCATTGTTTACTAATTAACTATTCCTCTTATTCTCTCTTCCCCAACTTGACAATAAATTTAAGAGCAGGGACAAAATCTAATGAATCTTTGGATTCTGACACTGGATGACTGACTAGAATATTAATAGAGTCATTTGGGTCGATTCTCCCAAGTCCTGACAGAGCCTCATCATTTACTATAAACCATGAACACAACTTCTGTCTTACGAGAAGTCCTTTTTCTCCACGATCCCAAAATCTGACACAGTTAAAAGGGGAAAGTTTACTTTATAATCTTAAAAAAGGAGGTTTTTATAATTGCAATTGGAAACACTGTAAGGAAACAGCTTTTTCATCAACTTGCCCTGCTGGTTTTCTTTTATTACTTCCGCATGTCTTACTCCGTCTGTATTATATAATAAAAATGTGTACGTCATGAGTCTCCCTGTTCTAAACATCAATTGTTCTGAACACCAATGCATGACCTCACATCTAGGGTTTATATTTTGACTTCTGGTCTGCAATGGTGCTATGCTATGCTTATCAATAACAAAATTATGTTTTTGATATAAATACTTCTGAACATTTAAAAAATTCTATATGACTTTCTCTTTTCCAATTAATTGATAAAAGATGTCTCTGGGTCATTGATTATAGCAATAAGAAATATGCAAGAGATTCTTATTCTTTTTTTTTAAACTTATAAGATTTGTCAAAAGGTGAATGGTGGCAATATATTTTCTGCATTTCTCATCCATGTTGGAGTCAAGCAGAGCACCAAGTAATTACCTGGTTATGTATTTCCTTGGCCACATGTTATAAAGTTTTCATGTGAGAATTAAATATTGGCATGTGGTAATATTTCAGTTTCACAATTGAGTTCTGCCTCTGGAGATCTAAGTCCCAAATCACTCCAGGTTGGGAAAGGGAATCTAGTTTTAATATTTTTCTCAAATAATCAGAGTTTACATATTTTTACCTACTATCAGCACTGAAAACTTCAGATTCTATTAATTTTTCTCTTTGAGTCTTCTACAACTTTGAGGGAATAAGGGTTGTTGTTCATTTACAATATTTTCAGTTTTTATTCTTTCTAATGAACATTTTGATTGTCTCATGAACATCAACAATTTAATTTTGAGCTAAGATCAACTTAGGAGTTTTAAAAAGTTGTTCTACTCCTAGAAGATAAAGAAAAGGAAAGCTAGACAATGTTGTTAATAAAATATATAAAAATTCAGTTTGGGAAAAAAAGTCCCTAAAGAAAGAAAAGATTAGATTGAGTATGTACCACTAGTGAGTTCAGAATTAGCATTTCATTTTCCTTGCCAAGTCATAAAAATGGTAAGCAACAAATAGAATGGAATTTAATAAAAATAAGTATGATGAACTATACAAACACATGATTTTATTGACACCTGATCTCAGGGTCAAATGCTTAAAACATTCTCATTTGTGACTAGCAAGTATTTTGCTCTCAGTAGTTGCATCCTATTAAACCACTGGACACGATGGTTGAGGTTTCCAGAAATCTGATTTAAAAGATGGGTATTATCTCATTTGAACTACATGGAGGTCTTGGAAGGGTACAGTAAACATTTCCTCATGACAAGTTCACTATTTCTAATTCAATAATAACATCACATGGAGATTTGCCTTTTTAGTCATGACTGCAACAAATTTTACAGTGGTATTGTTTAATTCATTCTTTGATTTACAGCTGCAAACTAGGATCTTTAATTGTATTAAGGTGCTATCCCCTTATTCTCTCACAAAGAAGGAAGCGAATATCACAATTAATGAAATTCAATACTTTGACCACATCTCCCTTGACAACATCATTTATGTACTACTATGATCTTTGTGGAAATGTTCAGAGAAATGTGTGAAACTCACTCAATGAAGTAGACTTCACCCTTCTCCGTATAGGCCATTTCCCAGTTATCAGGCAATGCGTCTGATTCCTCATGTTCTTCAGGTTTAGTTGGCTTGGCATCATCCATCTCTTCCTTCACCTCCTCGGGCTGACTATACACTGGTGCAGGGTAAGGCTGGGAGGGTGTCTCCCCTGAGGCACCTGCACTCTTGTCTTCATGTTCACTGGATTCTATGAGAGAACAAGAGCGTATGGTTAGTCACTCGAGCCACTGTAACTCCTGAGTGAGTGTGGACCATGCTCATCAGGGAATGAGCTCTATGAAGGCTACTAGGAAAAGCACAATTGTCACCAGCTCTGAAAATTATCAGTAGGCCTATTGGAGTTCCCCTTTCACTCATCATTCTCACCTATCCTTCAACTAATTATTGCTGATGACTAACTTGGATGACCATTTCACAACGCAGGGGTGGCAGACAGTGTAATGCTCCCTAAGGATGCCCATGCCCTACGCCCTGGAACATGTGATTTTTACCTTACATGGCAAAAGAAGATTTGCAGAACTGATTAAACTAAGGACCTTGTGATTGGGGGATTATCTTCAATTATTCAGGTGGGCTTATTTTAATGACAAGGGTCTTTACAAGTGTAAGAGGAAAGCAGAAGAGGAGTGTGAGAGGGAGATGTGACTACTGAAGAATGGCAAAAGAGATGCACTGTTGCTGACTTTGAAGACAGAAAGGGACCAAACACAAGCTAAGAAATGTGGGTGGCCTTTAGAAGCTGGCAAGGCAAAAGAATAGATTCTCTTCTAGAGCCTCTAGAAAAGAACAGTTTTTCAGACATCTTGATTTTAGCCCAGTGAGACCCAGGTCAGACTTCTAAACTACAGAGCTGTATGATAAAAAATATGCATTGTTTTAAGCCATTAGGTGTGTGGTAATTTGTTACAGCAGCAATAGAAAACTAATACAACAGAGCAAAAACTAAAAGAGATACATACCTTAAGAGAAATGATAAAAGGCTTGGAGGACAGACCCAAGGGTACCAACATGCAAATGGTATGAGCTCCAGAATGAGGAAAAGGGCCACATGGAGAAGAAATAACAACTCAATAAAAATAGAATATAAGTTACCTAAGATGAAGAAACACTTGAATCTGAAGATTAAAATGGTTCACTGAATCTGAGGCCAAATTAATGAAGCATATATTTCACCTAAACACATGTAGGTGAAATTTCCAAGCTCCAATGTTCAAAAACAACTTTACCAGCTTCCACATTGAAGAAAATTACCAAAAAAAAAGAGGAACAGAAGATCATCAGATATTTCATCTATAATACCCTAAGCTCAAAGACAGTAAGGTAACATCTGTAGTAACTTGAGGAAAAGAAAAGTACAGCAACCCAAGAACTTAACTCTACCAAAATATTATTCATCTATCGAGGCAAAAGAAAGTCACTTTTAAACATGCAAAAGTTCTGAATGAAATCTTACCTTTGGAAAGCTCAGGTTCAGAGAAATTTCCTACAAGGTAAGACGGTGATTGGGAGAGAAATTCAAAGGGGAAATGTTTAGATTTAAGATACTCCCTGGTTCATTCAGGGATTCAGCACCACTATATTTAGGTTTTGGTCTCGGGTGTGGCAAGGTAATGGTAAGAAGAGGGAAACCACAGAAAAGATCAAGGGAGCCAAAAGCAGAGGGGGCCTATAACTACTTTAGTTTGGAACTTTGGGAGGAATGTTTCCTGCAGAGTGGCTCCACATCTCCACTGGGGTGTCAGAGATAAATGGATGAACACATTTGGCAAATACTACTCCCAAGACTTCCCTGTGGCATGGACATAATGCAGAAGTCCAAGTATGCTCTGGTGGAGACTTGGAAAGTAGCTAAGAATAGAGAACCGATCCGCCTGCACTGAGGGTCACTATGGCTTCTTCACAGCAGAAGGCATGGTGGGGACAGCTTAACCCAGAAACTGGAAGGAGACACTGCTGACATACAATGTTAACATGCTGATGAGGCAGCCCTCTTGGAAATATGAAATTCCACAATTGTTTGGGAACCGAATCCATAGCTATTAACATTTAAAAAATATACAAATACATATATGCTTCGACTCAGTAATCCCAGTTTGAGAATATAACCTCTAGGAATAAAGGTGCTGGTGTATAAAAATACCTATATAATTATATATACCGTAGCACTGTTTGTAGTAGCAAAGACCTGGAAATGATTTGGATGCCTATCAATGAGGGCATGATTAAACAAATTGTGGTTATCATTACCATGGAAAACTATGTAGTGTAAAGACCTGCTGACCTGGAAAAGGTGCTAATCATTACTATTCAAAGAGTAATCCAAGTTGAAGAGTAATACGTGTACACTGTTAATTCTATTTAAAAAAAAAAAATTAAGCAAACACCAAGCTAGATATATGCATATAATTTTGTTTACAACTATATGAACATAAAAACAAGATGGAAAGATGTACAACAGATGGTTAACTTTGATTAAACAAAAACAGTAAATTTGTATGGGTGTGGGAGTTTTTTTACATATCTTTGCCTTAGTTGGCTATTATAAGTTTAAAAATAATAAAGGTAATTTAAAATGAGTAAATTAAAGTAGAATGTACTTTTTGTCTTAATCAATGGCTTGGATTAATTTTTTTCCCCATATGCGTCAGTCTCAGAGAGCAATAAGAAAGCATCTTTAGGAATTAGGACAAGAACACTTTATAAGCTTTTGTTGTTTTGCCCTTAAAAAGAAGATTTTATGAAAATAATATGGTCCTTAGTGACGTAGTCTCCCAGCTGATTCTTCATACAGATTTAACCTTTGTAAACTGTGCAAGAAAGAAACAGCAAGAGAAGGTACCATTGCTCTTTTTAGATTCTCTTTGCTGTACCTTATTACAGCATGTAATGCTGTACTGTTGAAGCGTACTGTACTGTTGAAGTACTGTTGAACAGTACTGCTGAAGCATACTGTTCTCAGGTATTTCCAAATGTCATGTTGCATTTGAAAAGTTAAAATGCAAGGTCATGATCTGAACACATTCATTTATTCAATATTCACCTAATCAGTAATTATTAAACACTCAATTGGTGTCAGGCACCGAGGACAGAAGAGCAAACAAGAGAGGCATGATCCTTGCTCTCACAGAACTCAAAATATGTCAAGATGTGTAGTTTTTAAACAATTTTAAGTGCGATGAATACTATCAAAGGGAAAGATGAGATCTTACGCATACACAGTCCTCATAAAGAATCAAGGAAAGCCCTTTTTCCAACATGCTATCAAATCTGAGACTAGAAAAAGGAGTCAAGAGACTTCTTTCAGAGGAAAGTAAGGGAGAAAGAAATACATAAAAAAGGAAAAGATTAGGCCTTAGAAAGCATGCTCAGAATTTGGGACTGTTTCCTGAGAGTAATGAGAAGGTACTGATGTGTCTTAACCAAGGGGATGACACAAGTAGTTTTTTATTCTCCACAAAGACCCTCTTAGCTAGTCTGGGGGTTTGAGAGTGTTAAGAGTAGATATTTACCGACCATTGGGGAGTTATTTTTGTGTTTGAGACAGAGACGATGGTGGCATGGGCATGGCTTCTTTTTACGAACTGAAAAAAAATTTGGAGTATGGATTTGGTATGATTTTTAAAAAAATGTACAGATAAGGACAAATGAGAAGTCATGGTAAACCCAGTGGGGGGCAAAGCAATTCACTGAGCTAGGCACCATGACAGGAGGAGCAGGACTCTGTCAGGAGTGGGAAAGATAATGGCTGTAACTTTAGGCACAAGAGATAGAAGTCCATGCCAAACTCACAATGGAGATGTCAAATCAATGAGTTCTTGGCTGGAGGGAATCAGCTTGAAAGACAACAGCATATGGATAGATTGTATTACAATTTAAGCCACAGGAGTGAATGAAATTGCCTAGAGAGACAGTGCAGCAAGTGGAAACAAGAATACCTAGAGCAGCTGTCTGAGGAACTCCAACATTTAACAGTCAGCGAGAGAATGATGAGGGAAGAGCAACCAGGGAAGTAACAGAAAAACCAGTTGATCTTTATGCCACAGAAGCCAAGCAAAGGTCAATAAGGAGGAAACACTTAACTGTGGCCAAAACTTCTAAACAGTCCATCAGCAAGATTAGGATGTAAAATCTAATGAAATTAATGATATGGAGGTCACTGGTGATGTTAGCTACCAGCTGTGGTAGTAGTTGCAGTGGAGTGGTGGATGGGAAAGTCAAGTTGGAATGGATTAAATGAATGCATAAAGAGAAAATATAGACTATGCTAACAGAGAAAGTCAAAGATTAGCTATGAACAAATAAACTTTTTTCTTCATCTAAATAACTATTACATTTTCAAGAGAAATGTTAGACATCTCCTGAAAAAAACAGTCTACAGTCTTTGGAGATGTCTATAGTTATATTTATTGATGTGCTAGAGATTACTGAGCCAAGTTCTCCCAGTTTATCTAACTCATTTATTCATTCATTCCTTTATTCTTACCTAATCAATCAATTGTTACATTAGCAAACATGAATTTATACCTACAATGTGCAACATACTTGACAAGAGCTTAATGGGGGAGAGAAAAAGAACTTTTTATCAGGCTACTGAGAATTGGGTTGAGATGTAAGTAATAAGGAGCATCCACCTTCTTTATTTGAAGAAAATAAGAGAAAAAAATGAGTAAGGCAAATGGACAACCACAACTTTCCCACATTTACTATTCATAAAGGCTAATCTAGGGATGCAGTTTATGGTGAGGGCCAAGGGCTTCTGGTAAAATGCAGAATCAAGCCAATATACCCACAGGCAGTACTGAACAAGGGCAGGCTTCCCATGCAGGGGTAGAACCTGTTCCCGGAAGAGCCATGCAGAGTATTAAGAGGAAATAAAAAGAGGAGTTGAGCCAAGCAGGCCCAGATTATCCTTCAAAGATGTATCACCCAGAGAAGTCACTCTATCTCTTTTGGGCAGAATAAGTCAAGGAGCCAGTGGAGTGCAAATTAAGTACCCTCTTTGACATGCAAGACAACGTGGGAGGTGGAGAGGAAGTACTTCCCCCCAATGGATAACAATGCAGAGTACTACCACAATGATTTATTGAAGGATACTCAGTGACACAAAAGAGTTGTATACAATTCTCTAGGGAGATGATAAGGCACAGGGAAACAAGAGTACCTAAGGCAGCTGTCTGAGAAACTCCATTATTTAACAGTCAGCAAAGGAAGAAACGGCCACTATATTTCCTATATTATGTACTAGGAAAATGGTAGTAATTAATTAATTTATTAATTGAGCATCTGTTGAGCCCCTGCTAAGTGCCAAGCACTAGGCTAGGCAGTGGGCAGTAAAGGAGACTGTGGGTCAAATGGTATGTATTAGTTTGCTAGGGCTGTCATAACAAAATAGAACAAAACTGGATGACTTAATAAAAATTTATTGTTTTACAGCTCTGGAGACTAGAATCCTAGCACAAGGGTGCACCAGCAGGGCCATGCTCCCTCTGAAGATGTTACAGAAGGATCTGTTCCAGCCCTCTCTGCTGGCTTCTGGTAGTTCCTTGGTTTGTGGCAGCATAACTACAATCTTCATATGGTATTCTCCCTGTATACATGCCTGGGTCCTAATTTCCCCTTTTTAGAAGGAGACTAGTCATACTGGGTCAGGGGCCCACCCTACTGATCTACAACTTAATTAGTAGAACTAATTACTACTACTACTTAGTTAAGATAACCTCATCCTATTTCCAAATAAGATCACATTCTGAGATTCTGGTGGTTTGGACTTCAGCATATGAATTTTGGGGGGAAACAATTCAACTCATTAAATAGTTCATTAGGCAAGTTTATCTTATAATCCACCAAACCAATATTTACCATGTCTGGGACTATAAATTATCATTTCATGCTACATTACAGTTGTTTCCCTGCTTAGTAAGGAGAATAGAAATTAACTTCACTACATTTTAGATAATATAATTATGTCTTTCTTCCGTATGTGGCTTAATATTTTAAAAAATCAGATATGTTGGGTATTATATAAGTAACTGAGAAAGTACCCATTAAGAACAGAATGGACTTTTTAAAAAATAGGCTTTATATTTTAGATCAATCTTAAGTTCACAACAAAATTAAGAGAAAGGTACAGAAATTTCCTATATACTCCCTGTCCCCACAAATGCATTGTCTCCCCCATTACTAACATCCTCCACCAGCGTGGTACATTTGTTACAACTGATGAACCTACAGTGACACATCATTATCACTCAAAGTCCATAGTTTACATCAGGGTTCACTCTTGGTGTTGTATGTTTCATGGGTTTGAACAAATGTATAATGACACACATCCACCACTGTAATAAACAGAGTAGTTTCACTGCCTTAAAAATCCTCTGTGCTCTGCTTTTCATCCCTCTCTCTCCTCTAACTCTTGGAAACCACTGATGTTTTTACTGTCTCCATAGTTTTGCCTTTTCCAGAATGTCATATAGTATAGAGAGTCTTTTCAGATTTGCTTCTTTCATTTAGTTAATACACATTTAAGTTTGCTTTGGCTTCTTTCATTTAGTAATACACATTTAAGTTTGCTTCATGTCTTTTAATAGCTTTATAGCTCATTTATTTGCAGCTCTGAATAATATTCCATTGTCTGGATGTACCACCAAAACATACTTTTAGTAACTGAAGATAGGAAAGAACAGATTTGACTGACCAACCAAGGTGCACGTGTAGCCATTCCTCCTAGCATTCCCCTCCTCCCATGGAGTTCAGCTTAAAGTTATATGCATGCACATATGCCCTAACACAGATCTCATATATGTCAGATCTGCAGTTTGAGAAACCTTAGACTGTTTAAATTCTGACTAAAGAGAAAGAGCCAAATTACCCCAAGCATGTTTTACTTTTATAGTGGTTTGAAGGTATTTCTTGATTAAGCAGTGGTCATGTAGAATTGCCCTTTTTAACTTCCAAGACACATTTCTTAGCATGGTTTTATTGTTAAATCCAAACATGAATTTTTTGGTTATGTAAATGTAATTTTCCCCCAAGACGCTTGCTGCTTCAGTGAAAACACTTTCTCAAACACTGGCATTTCTTGAGCATTCCGTTTTGCATTTCTAGGTCGCTTAGATGCCTTGCAAACCAGAGCAAGGGGTTTATTTTTGCCGTAACAATAGAAACAAAAAATATTTCAATAAAGAAGGAACACCTATTTTTAAAGAATGATAATCATAAAGAAAAGTTTCCCTTTGACCAGGACTGTTGTATTTCCTAGAAATTTATAGAAACATTGAGAAACAAAATAGGCGTTGATAATATACAGTCTTATAAGCAATGGCCTATAAAAACATGTTTTATGTACACTTTTATTGCTGTGAAGAATTAAGAAATATAGTTTCTTTCATTTTTCCTACCCTAAAGTTTTGTTGGATTCAGCAAATAATTTCCTTCTTCCCGTACGAAATTCAGAAGAACTCAAAGATCTGTATATAGTACAGGGACCGAAAACCATTTAATGGGAAGAGAGGTAAATATATGCATTTTTGCATTTAGTACAGTCCACATAAATTCTACAGTTTTGCTCCAGTCTCAGGTTTTGATATTACAGTATGTATAGTAGCCATTCCACTTACTTACACGTTTATTACCCTAGCAGTATCTAACACATTGCCTTTTGGATACAAGACTAAGGATAAATCAGAATACCATGGTTTTGAAGGTCCATACTGAGTTTTATTAAAGAATAATCAGAAACCAAAATAAAACCATTTCAAGAAGAAGATTGCCTATTTTATACCTTAACCATATTTTCATTTGATATGGTCTATGCTTACAGTTAACCTTCAGCTTTCTGTAATTGCCATCCTTTGAAATGAGGGAAAATAATATCTTAAAGCCAGATAGGAAATTGCTGATTTTATTTCTTTGAACAGTCATAAAATTTGAATTTCCAAAATTTGTTTTACCCTGTAAGAGAGCTCTGTGACTTATATTTTTAATGGCTCTGGGACAAATTTTTTTTTTTTTTAAACATCTTTATTGGAGTATAATTGCTTTACAATGGTGTGTTAGTTTCTGCTTTATAACAAAGTGAATCAGTTACACAAATACATATGTTCCCATATCTCTTCCCTCTTGCATATCCCTCCCTCCCACCCTCCCTATCCCACCCCTCTAGGTGGCCACAAAGCACAGAGCTGATCTCCCTGTGCTATGCAGCTGCTTCCCACTAGCTATCTATTTTACGTTTGGTAGTGTATATATGTCCATGCCACTCTCTCACTTTGTCACAGCTTACCCTTCCCCCTCCCCATATCCTCAAGTCCATTCTCTAGTAGGTCTGTGTCTTTATTCCCGTCTTGCCACTAGGGTCTTCATGACCTTTTTTTTTTTTCTTTTTCCTTATATTCCACATATATGTGTTAGCATACTGTATTTGTTTTTCTCTTTCTGACTCACTTCACTCTGTATGACAGACTCTTAACTCCATCCACCTCACTACAAATAACTCAATTTCATTTCTTTTTATGGCTGAGTAATATTCCATTGTATATATGTGCCACATCTTCTTTATCCATTCATCTGATGATGGACACTTAGGTTGCTTCCATGTCTTGGCTGTTGTAAATAGAGCTGCAATGAACATTTTGGTACATGACTCTTTTTGAATTATGGTTTTCTCAGGGTATATGCCCAGTAGTGGGATTGCTGGGTCGTATGGTAGCTCTATTTTTAGTTTTTTAAGGAACCTCCATACTGTTCTCCATAGTGGCTGTATCAATTTACATTCCCACCAACAGTGCAAGAGGGTTCCCTTTTCTCCACACCCTCTCCAGCATTTATTGTTTCTAGATTTTTGGATGATGGCCATTCTGACCGGTGTGAGATGATATCTCAGTGAAGTTTGATTTGCATTTCTCTAATGATTAATGATGTTGAGCATTCTTTCATGTGCTTGTTGAGAATATGTATATCTTCTTTGGAGAAATGTCTATTTAGGTCTTCTGCTCATTTTGGGATTGGGTTGTTTGGTTTTTTGTTGTTGAGCTGCATGAGCTGTTTGTAAATTGTGGAGATTAATCCTTTGTCAGTTGCTTCATTTGCAAATATTTTCTCCCATTCTGAGGGTTGTCTTTTGGTCTTGTTTATGGTTTCCTTTGCTGTGCAAAAGCTTTTAAGTTTCATTAGGTACCATTTGTTTAATTTTGTTTTTATTTCCATTTCTCTAGGAGCTGGGTCAAAAAGGATCTTGCTGTGATTTATGTAATAGAGTGTTCTGCCTATGTTTTCCTCTAAGAGTTTGATAGTGCCTGGCCTTACATTTAGGTCTTTAATCCATTTTGAGTTTATTTTTGTGTATGGTGTTAGGGAGTGTTCTAATTTCATACTTTTACATGTACCTGTCCAGTTTTCCCAGCATCACTTATTGAAGAGGCTGTTTTTCTCCACTGTATATGCTTGTCTCCTTTATCAAAGATAAGGTGACCATATGTGCATGGGTTTATATCTGGGCTTTCTATCTTGTTCCATTGATCTATATTTCTGTTTTTGTGCCAGTACCATACTGTCTTGATGACTGTAGCTTTGTAGTATAGTCTGAAGTCAGGGAGCCTGATTCCTCCAGCTACATTTTCCTTCCTCAAGATTGCTTTGGCTATTTGGGGTCTTTTGTGTTTCCATACAAATTGTGAAATTTTTTGTTCTAGTTCTGTGAAAAATGCCAGTGGTAGTTTGATAGGGATTGCATTGAATCTGTAGACTGCTTTGGGTAATATAGTCATTTTCACAATGTTGATTCTTCCAATCCAAGAACATGGTATATCTCTCCATCTATTTGTATCATCTTTAATTTCTTTTATCACTGTCTTATAATTTTCTGCATACAGGTCCTTTGTCTCCTTAGGTAGGTATATTCCTAGATATTTTATTCTTTTTGTTGCAGTGGTAAATGGGAGTGTTTTCTTAATTTCACTTTCAGATTTTTCATCATTAGTGTATAGGAATGCAAGAGATTTCTGTGCATTAATTTTGTATCCTGCTACTTTACCAAATTCATTGATTAGCTCTAGTAGTTTTCTGGTAGCATCTTTAGGATTCTCTATGTATAGGATCATGTCATCTGCAAACACTGACAGCTTTACTTCTTCTTTTCCGATTTGGATTCCTTTTATTTCTTTTTCTTCTCTGATTGCTGTGGGTAACATTTCCAAAACTATGTTGAATAATAGTGGTGAGAGTGGGCAACCTTATCCTGTTCCTGATCTTAGTGGAAATGGTTTCAGTTTTTCACCATTGAGGACGATGTTGGCTGTGGGTTTGTCATATATGGCCTTTATTATGTTGAGGAAAGTTCGCTCTATGCCTACTTTCTGCAGGGCTTTTCTCATAAATGGGTGTTGAATTTTGTCAAAAGCTTTCTCTGCATCTACTGAGATGATCATATGGGTTTTCTCCTTCAATTTGTTAATATGGTGTATCACATTGATTGATTCGCATATATTGAAGAATCCTTGCATTCCTGGAATAAACCCCACTTGATCATGGTGTATGAGCCTTTTAATGTGCTGTTGGATTCTGTTTGCTAGTATTTTGTTGAGGATTTTTGCATCTATGTTCATCAGTGATATTGGCCTGTAGTTTTCTTTCTTTGTGACATCTTTGTCTGGTTTTGGTATCAGGGTGATGGTGGCCTCCTAGAATGAGTTGGGGAGTGTTCCTCCCTCTGCAATATTTTGGAAGAGTTTGAGAAGGATAGGTGTTAGCTCTTCCCTAAATGTTTGATAGAATTTGCCTGTGAAGCCATCTGGTCCTGGGCTTTTGTTTGTTGGAAGATTTTTAATCACCGTTTCAATTTCAGTGCATGGGATTGGTCTGTTCATATTTTCTATTTCTTCCTGGTTCAGTCTCGGCAGTTTGTGCATTTCTAAGAATTTGTCCATTCTTCCAGGTTGCCCATTTTATTGGCATAGAGTTGCTTGTAGTAATCTATTATGATCCTTGGTATTTCTGCAGTGTCAGTTGTTACTTCTCCTTTTTCATTTCTAATTCTATTGATTTGAGTCTTCTCCCTTTTTTTCTTGATGAGTCTGGCTAATGGTTTATCAATTTTGTGTATCTTCTCAAAGAACCAGCTTTTAGTTTCATTGATCATTGCTATTGTTTCCTTCATTTCTTTTTCATTTATTTCTGATCTGATCTTTATGATTTCTTTCCTTCTGCTAACTTTGGGGTTCTTTGTTCTTCTTTGTGTAATTGCTTTAGGTGCAAGGTTAGGTTGTTTATTTGAGATGTTTCCTGTTTCTTAAGGTAGGATTGTATTGCTATAAACTTCCCTCTTACAACTGCTTTTGCTGCATCCCATAGGCTTTGGGTCGTCATGTCTCCATTGTCATTTGTTTCTAGGTATTTTTTGATTTCCCCTTTGATTTCTTCAGTGATCACTTCGTTATTAAGTAGTGTATGGTTTAGCCTCCATGTGTTTGTATTTTTTACAGATCTTTTCCTGTAATTGATATCGAGTCTCATAGCGCTGTGGTCGGAAAACATACTTGATACAATTTCAATTTTCTTAAATTTACCAAGGCTTGATTTGTGACCCAAGATATGATCTATCCTGGAGAATGTTCCATGAGCACGTGAGAAAAATGTGTATTCTGTTGTTTTTGGGTGGAATGTCCTATAAATATCAATTAAGT
This sequence comes from Eschrichtius robustus, assembly GCF_028021215.1. Taxonomy (NCBI): domain Eukaryota; kingdom Metazoa; phylum Chordata; class Mammalia; order Artiodactyla; family Eschrichtiidae; genus Eschrichtius; species Eschrichtius robustus. The sequence continues at coordinate 22,408,443 of NC_090831.1, forward strand.
CCATCTTGTTTAATGTATCATTTAAAGCTTGTGTTTCCTTATTTATTTTCATTTTGGATGATCTGTCCATTGGTGAAAGTGGGGTGTTAAAGTCCCCTACTATGATTGTGTTACTGTCGATTTCCCCTTTTATGGCTGTTAGTATTTGCCTTATGTATTGCGGTGCTCCTATGTTGGGTGCATAAATATTTACAATTGTTATATCTTCTTCTTGGATCGATCCCTTGATCATTATGTAGTGTCCTTCTTTGTCTCTTGTAATAGTCTTTATTTTAAAGTCTATTTTGTCTGATATGAGACTTGTTACTCCAGCTTTCTTTTGATTTCCATTTGCATGATTTCCATTTTCCATCCCCTCACTTTCAGTCTGTATGTGTCCCTAGGTCTGAAGAGGGTCTCTTGTAGACAGCATATATATGGGACTTGTTTTTGTATCCATCCAGCCAGTCTATGTGTTTTGGCTGGAGCATTTAATCCACTTACATTTAAGGTAAGTATCAATATGTATGTTCCTATTCCCATTTTCTTAAATGTTTTGGGTTTGTTATTGTAGGTGTTTTCCTTCTCTTGTGTTTCTTGCCTACAGAAGTTCCTTTAGCATTTGTTGTAAAGCTGGTTTGGTGGTGCTGAACTCTCTCAGCTTTTGCTTGTCTGTAAAGGTTTTAATTTCTCCATCGAATCTGAATGAGATCCTTGCTGGGTAGAGTAATCTTGGTTGTAGGTTTTTCTCCTTCATCACTTTAAGTATATCCTGCCACTCCCTTCTGGCTTGCAGAGTTTCTGCTGAAAGATCAGCTGTTAACCTTATGGGGATCCCCTTGTGTGTTATTTGTTGTTTTTCCCTTGCTGCTTTTAATATGTTTTCTTTAGAGAGATTAACCAAGATGGCGGAGTAGAAGGACGTGCTGTCACTCCCTCTTGCGAGAGCACCAGAATCACAACTGGCTGCTGGACAATCATTGACAGGAAGACCCTGACTTCACCAAGGAGGATACCCCACGTCCAAGGACAGAGGAGAAGCCACAGCGAGACGGTAGGAGGGGCGCAATCAGAGTAAAATCAAATCCCATAACTACTGGGTGGGTGGCTCACAGACTGGCGAACACTTATACCACAGAAGTCCACCCACTGGAGTGAAGGTTCTGAGCCCCACGTCAGGCTTCCCAACCTGGGGATCCGGCTACGGGAGGAGGAATTCCTAGAGAATCAGACTTTGAAGCCTAGGGGGAATTGATTGCAGGACTTTGACAGGACTGGGGGAAAAAGAGACCCCACCCTTGGAGGGCACACACAAAGTAGTGTGCGCATCGGGACCCAGGGGAAGGAGCAGTGACCCTGGGGGAGACTGAACCAGACCTACCCGCTGGTGTTGGGGAGTCTCCTGCAGAGGCGAGTGGTGTCTCTGTTTCACCGTGGGGATAAGGACACTGGCAGCAGAGGTTCTGGGAAGTTCTCCTTGGCGTGAGCCCTCCCAGAGTCTGCCATTAACCCCACCAAAGAGCACAGGTAGGCTCCAGTGTTGGGTTGCCTCAGGCAAAACAACCAACAGGGAGGGAACCCAGCCCCACCCATCAACAGTCAAGTGGATTAAGGTTTTACTGAGCTTTGACCGCCACAGCAACAGGGAGGGAACCCAGCCCCACCCATCAACAGCCAAGTGGATTAAGGTTTTACTGAGCTCTGACCGCCACAGCAACAGTCAGTTCTACCCACCACCAGAGCCTCCCATCAAGCCTCTTAGATAGCCTCAACCACCAGAGGGCAGACAACAGAAGCAAGAAAAACTACAATCCTGCAGCCTGTGGACCAAAAACCACAGTTACAGAAAGATAGAGAAGATGAAAAGGCAGAGGGCTATGTACCAGATGAAGGAACAAGAAAAAACCCCAGAAAAACAACTAAATGAAGTGGAGATAGGCAACCTTCCAGAAAAAGAATTCAGAATAATGATAGTGAAGATGATCCAGGACCTCGGAATAAGAATGGAAGCAAAGATTGAGAAGATGCAAGAAATGATTAACAAAGACCTAGAAGAACTAAAGAACAAACAAACAGAGATGACCAATACAATAACTGAAATGAAAACTACACTAGAAGGAATCAATAGCAGAATAACTGAGGCAGAAGAACGGATAAGTGACCTGGAAGACAGAATGGTGGAATTCACTGCTGCGGAACAGACGAAAGAAAAAAGAATGAAAAGAAATGAAGACAGCCTAAGAGACCTCTGGGACAACATTAAACGCAACAACATTTGCATTATAGGGGTCCCAGAAGGAGAAGAGAGAGAGAAAGGACCAGAGAAAATATTTGAAGAGATTATAGTCGAAAACTTCCCTAACATGGGAAAGGAAATAGCCACCCAAGTCCAGGAAGCGCAGAGAGTCCCATACAGAATAAACCCAAGGAGAAACACGCCGAGACACATAGTAATCAAAGTGGCAAAAATTAAAGACAAAGAAAAATTGTTGAAAGCAGCAAGGGAAAAACGACAAATAACATACAAGGGAACTCCCATAAGGTTAACAGCTGATTTCTCAGCAGAAACTCTGCAAGCCAGAAGGGAGTGGCATGATATACTTAAAGTGATGAAAGGGAAGAACCTACAACCAAGATTACTCTACCCGGCAAGGATCTCATTTAGATTTGATGGAGAAATCAAAAGCTTTACAGACAAGCAAAAGCTAAGAGAATTCAGCACCACCAAACCAGCTCTACAACAAATGCTAAAGGAACTTCTCTAAGTGGGAAACACAAGAGAAGAAAAGGACCTACAAAAACAAACCCAAAACAATTAAGAAAACGGTCATAGGAACATACATATCGATAATTACCTTAAACGTGAATGGATTAAATGCCCCAACCAAAAGACATAGACTGGCTGAATGGATACAAAAACAAGACCCATATATATGCTGTCTACAAGAGACCCACTTTAGACCTAGGGACACATACAGACTGAAAGTGAGGGGATGGAAAAAGATATTCCATGCAAATGGAAATCAAAAGAAAGCTGGAGTAGCTATACTCATATCAGATAAAATAGACTTTAAAATAAAGAATGTTACAAGAGACAAGGAAGGACACTACATAATGATCAAGGGATCAATCCAATAAGAAGATATAACAATTATAAATATATATGCACCCAACATAGGAGCACCTCAATACATAAGGCAACTGCTAACAGCTATAAAAGAGGAAATCGACAGTAACACAATAATAGTGGGGGACTTTAACACTTCACTTACACCAATGGACAGATCATCCAAAATGAAAATAAATAAGGAAACAGAAGCTTTAAATGACACAATAGGCCAGATAGATTTAATTGATATATATAGGACATTCCATCCAAAAACAGCAGATTACACGTTCTTTGCAAGTGCGCACGGAACATTCTCCAGGATAGATCACATCTTGGGTCACAAATCAAGCCTCAGGAAATTTAAGAAAATTGAAATCATATCAAGCATCTTTTCTGACCACAACGCTATGAGATTAGAAATGAATTACAGGGAAAAAAACGTAAAAAAGACAAACACATGGAGGCTAAACAATACGTTACTAAATAACCAAGAGATCACTGAAGAAATCAAAGAGGAAATAAAAAACTACCTAGGGACAAATGACAATGAAAACACGACGACCCAAAACCTATGGGATGCAGCAAAAGCGGTTCTAAGAGGGAAGTTTATAGCTATACAAGCCTACCTAAAGAAACAAGAAAAATCTCAAGTAAACAATCTAACCTTACACCTAAAGAAACTAGAGAAAGAAGAACAAACAAAACCCAAAGTTAGCAGAAGGAAAGAAATCATAAAGATCAGAGCAGAAATAAATGAAATAGAAACAAAGAAAACAATAGCAAAGATCAATAAAACTAAAAGCTGGTTCTTTGAGAAGATAAACAAAATTGATAAGCCATTAGCCAGACTCATCAAGAAAAAGAGGGAGAGGACTCAAATCAATAAAATCAGAAATGAAAAAGGAGAAGTTACAACAGACACCGCAGAAATACAAAGCATCCTAAGAGACTACTACAAGCAACTTTATGCCAATAAAATGGACAACCTGGAAGAAATGGACAAATTCTTAGAAAGGTATAACCTTCCAAGACTGAATCAGGAAGATGTAGAAAATATGAACAGACCAATCACAAGGAATGAAATTGAAACTGTGATTAAAAATCTTCCAACAAACAAAAGTCCAGGACCAGATGGCTTCACAGGTGAATTCTATCAAACATTTAGAGAAGAGCTAACACCCATCCTTCTCAAACTCTTCCAAAAAATTGCAGAGGAAGGAACACTCCCAAACTCATTCTATGAGGCCACCATCACCCTGATACCAAAACCAGACAAAGACACTACAAAAAAAGAAAATTACAGACCAATATCACTGATGAATATAGATGCAAAAATCCTCCACAAAATACTAGCAAACAGAATCCAACAACACATTAAAAGGATCATACACCACGATCAAGTGGGATTTATCCCAGGGATGCAAGGATTCTTCAATATACGCAAATCAATCAATGTGATACACCATATTAACAAATTGAAGAATAAAAACCATATGATCATCTCAATAGATGCAGAAAAAGCTTTTGACAAAATTCAACACCCATTTCTGATAAAAACTCTCCAGAAAGTGGGCATAGAGGGAACCTACCTCAACATAATAAAGGCCATATATGACAAACCCACAGCAAACATCATTCTCAATGGTGAAAAACTGAAAGCATTTCCTCTAAGATCAGGAATGAGACAAGGATGTCCACTCTCACCACTATTATTCGACATAGTTCTGGAAGTCCTAGCCACGGCAATCAGAGAAGAAAAAGAAATAAAAGGAATACAAATTGGAAAAGAAGAAGTAAAACTGTCACTGTTTGCGGATGACATGATACTATACATAGAGAATCCTAAAACTGCCACCAGAAAACTGCTAGAACTAATTAATGAATATGGTAAAGTTGCAGGATACAAAATTAATGCACAGAAATCTCTTGCATTCCTATACACTAATGATGAAAAATCTGAAAGAGAAATTATGGAAACACTCCCATTTACCATTGCAACAAAAAGAATAAAATACTTAGGAATAAACCTACCTAGGGAGACAAAAGACCTGTATGCAGAAAACTATAAGACACTGATGAAAGAAATTAAAGATGATACCAACAGATGGAGAGATATACCATGTTCTTGGATTGGAAGAATCAACATTGTGAAAATGAGTATACTACCCAAAGCAATCTACAGATTCAATGCAATCCCTATCAAATTACCAATGGCATTTTTTACGGAGCTAGAACAAATCATCTTAAAATTTGTATGGAGACACAAAAGACCCCGAATAGCCAAAGCAGTCTTGAAGCCAAAAAATGGAGCTGGAGGAATCAGACTCCCTGACTTCAGACTATACTACAAAGCTACAGTAATCAAGACAATATGGTACTGGCACAAAAACAGAAACATAGATCAATGGAACAAGATAGAAAGCCCATAGATTAACCCACGCACCTATGGTCAACTAATCTATGACAAAGGAGGCAAAGATATACAATGGAGAAAAGACAGTCTCTTCAATAAGTGGTGCTGGGAAAACTGGACAGCTACATGTAAAAGAATGAAATTAGAATACTCCCTAACACCATACACAAAAATAAACTCAAAATGGATTAGAGACCTAAATATAAGACTGGACACTATAAAGCTCTTAGAGGAAAACATAGGAAGAACACTCTTTGACATAAATCAGAGCAAGATCTTTTTTGATCCACCTCCTAGAGTAATGGAAATAAAAACAAAAATAAACAAGTGGGACCTAATGAAACTTCAAAGCTTTTGCACAGCAAAGGAAACCATAAACAAGACGAAAAGACAACCCTCAGAATGGGAGAAAATATTTGCAAATGAATCAACGGACAAAGGATTAATCTCCAAAATATATAAACAGCTCATTCACCTCAATATCAAAGAAACAAACACCCCAATCCAAAAATGGGCAGAAGACCTAAATAGACATTTCTCCAAAGAAGACATACAGACGGCCACGAAGCACATGAAAAGATGCTCAACATCACTAATTATTAGAGAAATGCAAATCAAAACTACAACGAGGTATCACCTCACTCCTGTTAGAATGGGCATCATCAGAAAATCTACAAACAACAAATGCTGGAGAGGGTGTGGAGAAAAGGGAACCCTCTTGCACTGTTGGTGGGAATGTAAATTGATACAGCCACTATGCAGAACAGTATGGAGGTTCCTTAAAAAACTAAAAATAGAATTACCATATGACCCAGCAATCCCACTACTGGGCATATACCCAGAGAAAACCATAATTCAAAAAGACACATGCACCCGAATGTTCACTGCAGCACTATTTACAATAGCCAGGTCATGGAAGCAACCTAAATGCCCATCAACAGACGAATGGATAAAGAAGTTGTGGTACATATATACAATGGAATATTACCCAGCCATAAAAAGGAACGAAATTGAGTCATTTGTTGAGAAGTGGATGGATCTAGAGACTGTCATACAGAGTGAAGTAAGTCAGAAAGAGAAAAACAAATATCGTATATTAATGCATGTATGTGGAACCTAGAAAAATGGTACAGATGAGCCGGTTTGCAGGGCAGAAGTTGAGACACAGATGTAGAGAATGGACATATGGGCACCAAGGGGGGAAAACTGCGGTGAGGTGGGGATGGTGGTGTGCTGAATTGGGCGATTGGGATTGACATGTATACACTGATGTGTATAAAATTGATGCCTAATAAGAACCTGCAGTATAAAACAACAAACAAAACAACTAATACTAAACTTTCATTGGGTTATTTGTATGGAAATATGTTAATATAAATGTTTCAGACATTACAGGAAAGTTCTAAAAATCTTATATGTTCTGGTATAATGTTATAAGTAATAATCCTAGTTATTACTTTAAAATGTATATCTCAGAAATAACTAATTTTCTTGTCAACTGCATTATTATGAACTTTCGTCAAATCTTTAACCGTGGTCATTTTTAAGTCTTTTGTCATTTACAGACAGTTCTGGGTGTACTCTGATGATTTTGCAAATATGTTCCTATAAAAGGGTTTCATCTTCAAGAAATTCATGGAAAAGACTCTGACAAGTACAGGTTTCTGGTAACTGACTGTACTGCTGAACTGAATGAATAAGCATTTTCAAAACTCTAATGAAAAACTGATGAACTCATAAAAGTGCTAACAAAAGATCAAGATGAAAAAAAAATTAATTACATGGGACTGAGTGAACTGATGAGGATGAGTATAATTTTTGTGACTTTCTGTCTGAATTTAAAAAAAAAAAAAATCCCACAAGGACTCAGAGGCAAAGAATATACAAATCAATTTTCACTGCAAAGTAAAGGAGCTGTTACAGTGGAGGATTACTGGACTGAATGTCAATATTATGACATAGTATGAGTGTGTTTCATGTTTGGTAATTGCACTCATTGTTGCTTTTGTTGTGGTCATCCATGTACAATACTTGGTGTCAGTCTATTTATCCCTTGTAAAAATAAAATACAGTGTGTGTGTGTGGAAAAAAAAAATATGTTTTCTTTATATTTAATTTTTGATAGTTTGATTAATATGTGTCTTGGCATGTTTCTCCTTGGATTTATCCTGTATGGGACTCTCTGTGCTTCCAGGACTTGATTAACTATTTCCTTTGCCATATTCGGGAAGTTTTCAACTATAATCTCTTCAAATATTTGCTCAGTCCCTTTCTTTTTCTCTTCTTCTTCTGGGACCCCTATAATTCGAATGTTGTTGCATTTAATGTTGTCCCAGAGGTCTCTGAGACTGTCCTCAGTTCTTTTCATTCTTTTTTCTTTATCCTGCTCTGCAGTAATTTCCACTATTTTATCTTGCAGGTCACTTATCCATTCTTCTGCCTCAGTTATTCTGCTATTGATCCCTTCTAGAGTATTTTAAATTTCATTTATTGTGTTGTTCATCATTGCTTGGTTCCTCTTTAGTTCTTCTAGGTCCTTGTTAAATGTTTCTTGCATTTTGTCTATTCTATTTCCAAGATTTTGGATATGTTTACTATCATTATTCTGAATTCTTTTTCAGGTAGACTGCCTATTTCCTCTTCATTTGTTAGGTCTGGTGTGTTTTTACCTTGCTCCTTCATCTGCTGTGTGTTTTTCTGTCTTCTCACTTTGCTTATCTTACTGTGTTTGGGGTCTCCTTTTCACAGGCTGCAGGTTCGTAGTTCCCGTTGTTTTTGGTGTCTGTCCCCGATGGCTAAGGTTGGTTCAGTGGATTGTGTAGGCTTCCTGGTGGAGGGGACTAGTGCCTGTGTTCTGGTGGATGAGGCTGGATCTTGTCTTTCTGGTGGGCAGGTCCACGTCTGGTGGTGTGTTTTGGGGTGTCTGTGGCCTTATTATGATTTTAGGCAGCCTCTCTGCTAATGGATGGGGCTGTGTTCTTTTCTTGCTAGTTGTTTGGCATAGGGTGTCCAGCACTGTAGCTTGCTGGTCGTTGAGTGAAGCTGGGTCTTGGTGTTGAGATGGAGATCTCTGGGAGATTTTCATCATTTGGTATTACATGGAGCTGGGAGGTCTCTTGTGGACCAGTGTCCTGAAGTTGGCTCTCCCACCTCAGAGGCACAGCCCTGATGCCTGGCTGGAGCACCAAGAGCCTTTCATCCACACAGCTCAGAATAAAAGGAAGAAAAAATAGAAAGAAAGAAAGAAAGAAAGAGGATAAAATAAAATAAAGTTATTAAAATAAAAAATAATTATTAAGAAAAAAAGTTTTTTAAAGTAAAAAAAAAAAAAAAAAAAAAACAGACAGGCAGAAAACCCTAGGACAAATGGTGAAAGCAAAGCTATACAGACAAAATCTCACACAGAAGCATCCACATACACACTCACAAAAAGAGGAAAAGGGGAAAAAATAATATATCTTGCTCCCAAAGTCCACCTCCTCAATTTGGGATGATTCGTTGTCTATTCAGGTATTCCACAGATGCAGGCACATCAAGTTGTTTGTGGAGTTTTAATCCGCTGCTTCTGAGGCTGCTGGGAGAAATTTCCCTTTCTATTCTTTGTACTCACAGCTCCGGGGGTTCAACTTTGGATTTGGACCCGCCTCTGCGTGTAGGTCGCCTGAGGACGTCTGTTCTTCGCTCACACAGGACGGGGTTAAATGAGCAGCTGCTTCGGGGGCTCTGGCTCACCCAGGCCGGGGGGAGGGAGGGGTACGGATGCGGGGCGAGCCTGCGGCAGCAGAGGCCTCCGTGACGTTGCAGCAGCCTGAGGCGAGCCGTGTGTTCTCCCAGGGAAGTTGTCCCTGGATAGCGGGACCCTGGCAGTGGTGGGCTGCACAGGCTCCCGGGAGGGGCGGTGTGGAGAGTGACCTGTGCTCGCACACAGGCTTCTTGGTGGCGGCAGCAGCAGCCTTAGCGTCTCCCGCCCGTCTCTGGGGTCCGCGCTGGTAGCCACGGCTCGCGCCCGTCTCTGGAGCTCGTTTAGGCGACGCTCTGAATCCCCTCTCCTCGCGCACCAGGAAACAAAGAGGCAAGAAAAAGTCTCTTGCCTCTTTGGCAGCTGCAGACTTTTTCCCGACTCCCTCCCGGCTAGCTGTGGCGCATTAACCCCTTCAGGCTGTGTTCACGCCGCCAACCCCAGCCCTCTCCCTGGGATCCGACCGAAGCCCAAGCCTCAGCTCCCAGCCCCGCCTGCCCCGGCGGCTGAGCAGACAAGCCTCTCGGGCTGGTTGGTGAGTGCTGCTCGGCGCCGAGCCTCTGTGCGGGAGTCTCTCCGCTTTGCCCTCCGCACCCCTGTGGCTGCGCTCTCCTCCGTGGCTCTGAAGCTTCCCCCCTCTACCACCCACAGTCTCCGCCCGCGAAGGGGCTTCCTAGTGTGTGGAAACCTTTCCTCCTTCATGGCTCCCTCCCATCGGTGCAGGGCCCGTCCCTATTCTTTTGTCTCTGTTATTTCTTTTGTCTTTTGCCCTACCCAAGTACGTGGGGAGTTTTTGCCCTACCCAAGTACGTGGGGAGTTTCTTGCCTTTTGGGAGGTCTGAGGTCTTCTGCCAGCATTCAGTGGGTGTTCTATAGGAGCAGTTCCACGTGAAGATGTATTTCTGATGTATCTGTGGGGAGAAAGGTGGTCTCCGCGTCTTACTCTTCCGCCATCTTCTCCTCTCTCCTGTGTTAGCTTTTTAAGCCTGCCAGTCCTAAGCCCTCCCCAGGACCCCGAAGGCGGAGGCTTTCGGCAGGAGACACAAGCCCCGCCCCCATAGCAAGCCCTGCCCCCTGAGGACCGTCTTTTCCCTGACAGGCCCTGCCTCCGAAGTGTACAAGTTCCGTCCTTCGTGAACCAGACAGGCAGATGCCGTGTAGTCTCGGAGGAGGACTCGCCTTTTCCGGTTCAGGTTGTCATGGCGCCCGGGCTTGCCTCGTTTTTTCCGGTCTCAGTCTGGCGTGGCAGGGTAGACAGCTGTGACAAATTTTAATAAATCTCATGTCTTTATGTTATTTCTCCTGTCTTCATGTTATTTCTTTGGAAATAAGCGTGGCTACAGAACATTTAACAGGAAAAAAAAAAAAAGATTGAGGAACATATTTGTAGCTTATAAGGAAAGAGAATAGGAATAATTTGAGATTAATTTTTTTTTTCTTTCTGTTTAGCCATTCTCGATAGCAACAAACATGCTGGGTTTGAATCTGTCCTTCATGGTGTGCTGTTGGGCAAGTTATTTAACTCACTCTGTGCATGCCTCAATTTCCTTAAATGTACAATGGAACAACATTACTTACCTATAAGGGTTAGACGAGACATGTATACAAATTGCTTAGAACAGTCAACTACCAGAACATAGTAGATGTTCAGTAAATGTTATATATTTTTATCAGTGAGTTCTACTACCTAGAACACTAAATAAATTGTGTAGTTAAATCAGCCAAGCAACCTAAATGATTTCTCCCCACTGAAACAAAAAGTATGTGGTCAATTTCAAATGATTTTTAAGATGTTAGGTGTTTTCTCTTAGAGGAAAACATAGGAAGAACATTCTTTGACATAAATCACAGCAAGATCTTTTTTGACCCACCTCCTAGAGTAATGGAGGTAATGGGTCCTAATGAAACGTAAATGCTTTTGCACAGCAAAGGAAATTATAAACAAGACAAAAAGACAACCCTCAGAATGGGAGAAAAATATTTGCAAACGAAGCAACAGACAAAGGATAAATCTCCAAAATATATAAACAGCTCATGCAGCTCAATATTTAAAAAAACAAACAACCCAACCAAAAAATGGGCAGAAGACCTAAATAGGCATCTCTCCAAAGAAGACATACAGATGGCCAAGAGGCATATGAAAAGCTGCTAAACATCACTATTTATTAGAGAAATGAAAATCAAAGCTGCAATAAGGTATCACCTCACACTGGTTAGAATGGGCATCATCAGAAAATCTGCAAACAACAAATGCTGGAGAGGGTGTGGAGAAAACGGAACCCTCTTGCATTATTGGTGGGAATGTAAATTGATACAGCCACTATGGAGAACAGTATGGACGTTCCTTAGAAAAACTAAAAATAGAATTACCCTATGACCCAGCAATCCCACTACTGGGCATATGCCCAGAGAAAACCATAATTTCCACGTGTTTCCATAATTTCCATAATTCAAAAAGACACATGCACCCCATTGTTCATTGCAGCACTATTTACAATAGTCAGGTCATGGAAGCAACCTAAATGCCCATCGACAGACAAATGGATAAAGAAGATGTGGTACATATATACAATGGAATATTACTCAGCCATAAAATGTAATGAAATTGGGTCATTTGTAGAGATGTGGATGGACCTACCGTCTGTCATACAGAGTGAAGTAAGCCAGAAAGAGAAAAACAAATATCGTATATTAACGCATATACGTGGAATCTAGAAAAATGGTACAGATGAACTGGTTTGAAAGGCAGAAATAGAGACACAGATGTAGAGAACAACTGTATGGACACCAAGGGGGGAAAGTGGGGTGGGGGTGGTGGTGGTGGGATGAATTGGGAGATTGGGATTGACGTGTATACACTGATGTGTATAAAAAGGATAACTAATAAAAAAAGAAAGATATTAGGTGTTTTCAAAAAACAGTGCAATTTCTAAAGAAAAAAAAAAGATACACACAAAGCTAACATTTCTTCTTTAAAAGGTCTTTGCAGAAGTTGAGTTTTTCTTCCTCAGTTGAAACATGCTGTGGTGTTAAGTGATTTAAAGGAGGGAAAATAATCCTCAGAAACCACACATTTTTTCTAAGTTCTGTATGTTTTCCTACAGAGTTCTGCATTTGATTTTGCTGGATTCCAGGGACTGCTACTGAGTTATGAACTTGCAATCACTCCAGTACCTTTGAGGGTACTGATTTAAATCAGAATCAGAGACATAGCTCCCCGATTTTATATTAGCCCAAAGCTTAGTCTCCTCATATAGCGTCAGGGCAAGCTTGGCTTTCAAGTCTAACAATAGACTGCTCCACACTCTTGTTTCTGCTCATTTGTAGTAGTGACCATGGTGGTGGAAGTGGTGGGGCTTGAAGATTTCCTTTGCTTTCTTACAAACTCAACAATCTCATCAAAAAGTATGTTTGTCAGGTTGATATAAAGTCTTACTGTATTGTAGTCAGAGGTGGGAAGGAGTGGAGGCTGTCACAGCTGCTGTTTGCTTCACTACTAGAAGCTGAATTTCTTGGAATTTGAACTTTAGGCTCTTGTAAATGAATCAATACTTCAGGCTTGATCTTGGACAGGAGAAAAATATAATTGTAACTGATTTTTGATATGGCCATACTATAGATCATATTCTATAGTGACAATTGAGGAGATTCTGCCTTCAGAAAGGAAGCTGTCACGCAGTGGCCACCTGCATTCTATGTAGCCAGTTGACTGGAAGAAGTCAACATCATAGGTCACTGCTCAAAGAGTGTTCTTATCAATTCTCCTTGCTTTTCCTAACCTTCTCAAATGAGAAGAAGAATTATACTATGGGTGCCAAAATATCTGCATCTTAGTGATTAGTGAATATTTGCTCATCACTTAGAAAAAATATAATTACTTTTTTTTGATGTAGTAAAACATGCACTTGGACAAAATCCAAAAGTACAAAGAAGAAATACGGTGCAAAGTAGTTTCCCCCCTGCTTCTACTCCCACTGCTCTAGCAATCCAGTTAGCAAAGACGATTACATTTTCTGCTCCTTCTGAGATGTTTCTATGCACGCTGATAACTGACTTGTAGTTGGTATTTTCTGACTCCTTACTTCTCCTGAAGTTTTTTCTAAGTTCTAAAAAAATGCACTATGATTTCTTTTTATATACAGTATGAGAATGAGGAGGGGTGGCCCTTAAACACTGTGGAAAATAAAAATATATATATATAATTTTTTTTTCCTGAGATGTTAACTAATGTTTCCTTTTAATATTTGAGATCATGAAAGAAACACAAGTCTAGAACAAAATATTAGAATTAGGGAAAGTTAGGGTAATGATTAACTATGCTGCTGATTTTGGAGATGATATATCAATTGAGAGAGCAGGAATTCCCAATCCTGTAAAGAGATTACTTTTTATCTGTAATATTTGTAACCAAATTGGATCTCATCTATTTAGGAGGCTAGCCAGGGAAATATGAATTACTAAGAAAGCATATTTAATACCTCAAAATTATTTTCATCTTTATCTAAAACCCACAATTGGTTACAAGTTCTTTAGAATATTAAAAGAACAATATGAGGAATTATGAGAATAGAAAAATTCAAGGTCTATGAGTGGAAGATGACAGGAAAGAAATCCTGAGACATAAAAAACTAAATTGGAAAGAATTACTAAAAAGATTAGTAGAGGGCTTCCCTGGTGGCGGAGTGGTTGAGAATCTGCCTGCCAATGCAGGGGACACGGGTTTGAGCCCTGGTCTGGGAAGATCCCACATGCCGCGGAGCAGCTAGGCCCGTGAGCCACAACTACTGAGCCTGCGCGTCTGGAGCCTGTGCTCCGCAACGAGAGAGGCCGCGATAGTGAGAGGCCCACGCACCGCGATGAAGAGTGGCCCCCGCTTGCCGCAACTAGAGAAAGCCCTCGCACAGAAACGAAGACCCAACACAGCCATAAATAAATAAATAAACAAATACTTAAAAAAAAAAAAAAAAGATTAGTAGAGGGAATTATTTTCCATTGACAGGGGAGAAGAAGTGCTGCCTTAATTAGCATATTTTCTTCCATTTAATTTTTAACATTTTAATAAAAGCAGACTGATACAGAGTGAAGTAAGTCAGAAAGAGAGAAACAAATACTGTATTCTAACGCATATAAATGGAACCTAAAAAAAAAAAAAAAAAGTGGTACTGATGAACCTAGTTGCAGGGCAGGAATGAAGATGTAGACATAGAGAATGGACTTGAGGACACAGGGTGGGAGGGGGAAGCTGAGGCGAAGTGAGAGTAGCATCGGCATATATACACTACCGAATGTAAAATAGTTGGCTAGTGGGAAGCAGCTGCATAGCACAGGGAGATCAGCTCGGTTCTTTGCGATGAACTAGAGGGGTGGGATCGGGAGGGTGGGAGGGAGGCTCAAGAGGGAGGGGATATGGGGACATGCGTATGCATATGGCTGATTCACTTTGGCATACAACAGAAACCAACAGCATTGTGAAGCAATTATACTACAATAAAGATCTGTTAAAAAAATAAATAAAAGCAGACTGGAGTAATGGCAATAAAATGAATCCTCACATCTTTGAAATTGTATGTGCTATGTGGTTTTCATAATGTAATGAATTCTGAAGATATTTATCATATAGAAACAAGTTCCCCAAATATTCAACTAACTTGGGGGTGAGAGAAACTGATAACAAGTATTGAAAATATTCAAAGACCAAAGCAAGGTATGAAATGAAATATAGGACATGTATGCACAATAATTCTTAGATCTTGCTTTCAAAATTCTGAAAAAATTCAGGAGATTAGTACTACATGAAACATAACATCACCTTCTGAAGTTTTAGGAACATCAAAGGGGCTGAAAGAGAAAAGGAAGAAGGCTTTATTCAACCTTGATCTTGATCATTCAAGTGTCATTCTTTGGGGCCAAATTGGAGTCAAGGTATTTTTTGATGAGAGCAAGAAGTCAATTAGGAAGTAAAAGATAAAGGTGCTATCCCCTTATCTCTGAGTGCCCAGAGAGACCTTATCCAGAGACCTTCCCTCTTCAGAGCCAAAGACCAGCCCTCAGCCAGAAATAACTTGAGCAATTTTTGTCTGACAATAAAGTAGCTAAGATTTCACACTGAAATTATAATCACATCCATTAGGAGAAATATGTGATAAGAAAATGGGCTACAGGGTGAATATCAGACCTAGAGAGAATGGATGGCCATGACTAGAAATAAGCTTAAACTCTAACAATGCCTGGAGAACCTGAAGACACAAACATTTCTGTATGTGCTCTACAAACCCCAGTGTGACTCTGTTTGTTCTTGCTGTGCCTTCCTCCTTCATGTATAAATCTCTCTCTCATGTACATCATATAAACACTCAGAGAAGCAGAAAAAAACTCTCTACAAAAGGTTGAATGCAAGATTCCAAAAATGTTGAATCAATCTGAGGGCACAAAGAGGTTCAAATAGTGCTTCACTCTCAGATTTATCACAAAGTGAGTCTGCCTTGATTTAAAAAGACATCCCTGAAATTAATCATGATTTCATTTTTTTCCCCAATGGTATAGTTAAAGTTACTACTAAAGTTCATGGCTACAGACTCTAAAGTGATTATCTTGTTACTCTATAATCACACCTGGATACTCAGAGCATTTTACAATTAGGGCAGTTTTAACTTTCAAATGATCCTTTTAAGAAAAGATCAAATGCGCCTCATTTATAAATGGAATATCTAATTTTAGAAGGTTAACTTAAAATAGCCCCAGAAATTTGCGCTTCCAGTGAAGAGATAAAACCAATACTGTTTGGGAACAAAATAATAAAATTAAGCCTCCCCCCTCAAAAAAAAAAAAAAAGAGAGATAAAGATCTGAGTGGATACACACATCGCAGTCTCTGTGAACCCACACAAAATAAGCAGGGGTTAGGCGTTGGGGTGGTTTCAGAGTGCACCATTATTCACAGGAAAACAGCGAGATTCACTACGGAGGACATAATTCTTTTGACAGTGACAGGACCTCATTCACAGAACCAGGACTGATGGTGCATGCACAGTCAGCGTGCCAAGTGGCACAGGACCTGGATGCGGGTCCCTAATGGTGAACTGAGATCATTGCTGAGGACACTTGGTGATCACATAAGGGACACTCTGTTTGCTCTCTGGGAGACGCAGTTCATTTGCACTAATTGCAGGCTTGGGGGCCTGG
This sequence comes from Eschrichtius robustus, assembly GCF_028021215.1. Lineage (NCBI taxonomy): Eukaryota > Metazoa > Chordata > Mammalia > Artiodactyla > Eschrichtiidae > Eschrichtius > Eschrichtius robustus. The sequence goes on from NC_090831.1 coordinate 22,424,864, forward strand.
AGAAGGCAGCTCTGTGTACACATACTGTATTCCCTTTGTTGGCGAAGGTAGCTCTCACGGGCCCTGTTCCTCCTTGCATTGTGTATGTGTGTGTATTAACAGAGAGACTTAGCTGCCTTTAAAATATATGTGCATTTCTAATTCTTTGCACTAGGCTTACTAATAGCTGGTGAGGGGAAGCTACAATATAATAGTGAATTACTTTCCGGAAAAGTTTAGCAGATAATTCATGAAATAAAAGAAATCCAAGAAAGCCTAACCCAATTACTATGGTTTACAGGATTTGTTTTTGTTCAGAAAAGTTCAGCTGAAAAAAAAATTATCTACTGATCTATTAACCACCTATCTATTTGGGTCATTTTCACAGTTAGAGAGATTTAATAATTCTCATCTCTAAGAATACATCTCTTAAAATATACTTTTTTCTTTTGTTATTAAACAACTTTTGAAGAAATATAAGATTAGGAATTTCATATCTTTCAAACTTAGAAACACTGCATGTTGAAAACACTGAAGAGTGTAAAATGAGCATGAAATAAATCTAATCATGTTGATATAGTAAAGTTTTGACATTCTCAAGAGGTTTGGTTGACTGAAAAATAAATATTTACTAAGAAATTAAACTATTTAATGATATATACTAATCACCAAGACAGGTATACAAAAAGGTAGAAATAGTCCTTGTCCTGGTAATGCTTACAATTTATGAGGGGATGACAGACATGCACATTATGAAAAGTTACCTGCAAGGACCAGCCTAACCAATACCTCCTAAATGAATGAGAAGCGTAAGTTGTACTTCAAAAATTCAGAGATGAACAGTGTCAACTTCTCACTACGAGAGTCAACAAGTGATTTCAAGAGAATATAAAAATTTTGATTGAATTGTGAATAAAAGAGTAGCAGGTTCAAATGTGGAAAAGGCTTGCCAGACAGGTGAAGGTGTTTTATGTGCATGGGAATGTAGACGAGAGAAGAGAGTCAGGGAATAATGGGAACCAAAGATAACAAGATAACAGAGGTGTTGCAGTCAAGTGTGAGAGGACCTGGCAGTTGCCCAAAGAGTATGAAGCAGTAGAAATAGAAACTCATCCAAGTTTTGAGAAGGATAGTTACGTGACCAAATGCTGGTTCAAGAACCTTTTAATTGATCGAAGAGTGACAGGGAATTTGACAGGAATGGAGCCTGGAGGAATGGAGGTCAGTTAGGGGACTGTGGTCCACAAATGAGGGGATGAGGGAGTGATGTAGGATGGGGCAGTGGTATTAGGAAGGAAGAGATAAAAGCTAAAGGTACAGTGATTTTTTATACCTAATAATGTATATCCAGCCTGGGGGGAGAAAAGCATCAAACTCTGAGCTATCTGGGTCAAAAGCAGAATTAGAGAAATCCAGTAAGGGACTCTATAAGTTGGTTTGCTTGTTTGTTTTATGGGAGAAGAGTTTAAGTGGAATGTTGCATTTAAGTTGCTGAAGAAATGCTTGGGGTGGGGGCAGTCCAGTGGGCGGTAGTTAGAAATATGGCCCTGGAACACAGGAGAGAAGTGAAGGCTGCAGGTAAATCTACAGTATTTGAAGCCACAGGGCTGGATATCACCTCTAACAAGATAAAGATGTCTGAACATAAGGTGAGGTTGATGTCAAAGGGAAGGTTTCCTGAGCATACGAATTTTAAATATCAGTTTAAAGGCAAATTTGCTAAGATGATGTAAGGATATATCATCCTTGCAAGAATTAGAGCTAATATCACTTCCATGAACCCCGTGAAGGACAACTATAATGGAATACAACATAGATGAAATACACTGAACTGCAGGATTGTGATTTACCTTATGGAGGTCAGAAGTCTCTTTGTCCTCAGCATAGTTAACAACCCAGGGAAATATGGCGGAAAAGGATGAGTTCAGGTTTTCCTGGGTCCAGATTTCAACTCTGCTACCATTATCTTAGTTAAGTACCTTAAGGTAAATTTCAGCATCTCATTTGTTGAGCAAATATACTGTGATTATGGGACTAGAGATAATATATGTCCTATATGCCTAGCACATTGTATGCATTCATTAAAGGGATGTTGCCATTATTTATTTTATTTTTATTCTTGTAATTTTTGTTATTTAGAATGATAAAACTACATTTCTAAGGGTAGAACTACACTAATTTCCATCACCAAAGTGACGTATATCAGAGAAAGAAACATTTCTGTAATGTAATTTTGGGTAAAAAGAGAGAACCTAGAATAAAATATATTCGTTGATAACATTAGTAGAACTTCGTGGAGAAATTACCTATTTATAAGTGATCACTGGCTTTACATAGATATGGTCTGAAAGAAAAAGAAATACATAATTCGATAAACTACAGTTCAAAGGAGAAAAAGATAAAGAAAATGAGTAATGGGTAAATTGAGGACTCTAAAACCTTCATTTACATAGAGAAAATAGTTCATTTTGGTAAAGTATATAAGGAGTTAAAGACTGGTAGGCTTGGTACTTATATACACACAGAATATTATAAAAAACTAGGAATCTTTTATATCCACAGAAGGAAATAAGTTCTCTTGCACATGATTTCCAGAAATGAAAGAAATAAGAAGGCTTTGGTAGGTAAAAATTTATAATTCCATGTTTAAAGATGTACAAGTAAAATAGTGGTCATGTGTCTATAAATTGCTAAGAAATATGTTTATGTTTCTATTTGGTGATATAAGACTCAGGATAGTAAAGCAACTAAGATCATGGGTTCTGGATCCAGATTTACTATGTAATATTTCCTATTTCCAGTTACTGGGCAAATTATTTAACTGTAGTGTACCTCAGTGTCCTCATCTGTAAAATAGTACCTAACTAATAGGTCTGATAGGAGAATTAAATGAACTAATACACATAATGAGGTTAAGGAGTTCCTAGCACATGGTAAGACCCAAAAGAAGTTAATTATTTAATATTGTTTATTATCATTATCATCAATATTACTTGGAATGGAATGAAATTACCTCAGTAAGCTTTTCTCCCTTTCCAAATGTGACTCACTATATTATTTATGCTCTAAACTGATGTCTGATATTAATTACTATTACAGGCTCTTACAGGGCAGTGTTAACTAAAATTTAAGCAACAATTTTGTCAGTGTTGTTTGAAGTGTCCTGTATCCAACAAATGTGTATGAGAAGAAGACAAAGGCAGGACAAATACCCTGTGCTAGAAAAAAATGGGATGAGGTTCAAATGGTGAAGAGTTGGATAAATGTATATAAGAGGGGGGGCAAAGAAAAAGTTTTATCCTAAAGTTTCTCTTGGATAAACATAAAGAAAAACAATGACATTTCTAAAATGGGAGTCGTCAAAAGATTTCTAGTAAGGGATGATGGACCAATTTTCTGGTTTGGGGCTGTTTCCTCCATCTTCGAACACTGGGTGAAGAGATGCCTAATTTATACATCTCTCATGTCCCATAATAAGAAAGAAAAAGTAGTATAAGAACACTTGCCAAGCCAGGCTCACAAAACCATGTTTGTGGCATCTGTTGACTATCCAGATATCCCAAAGCTGTCCTGCACAGTTGTTCTCTATCATTGTCAGCCTCAGAAGTCCAGAGACAGTCACATGGCTAGGGCTGGTAAAGAAGAGTTCAAATCACTCCATTTTCCCTGGAGCCTTAAAAACTTCCTAGACATAAAAATACCCCATTCTTCATGTGTAAGGTATGAGTAGAAGGGAATGGAGCTTTCCAGATCCACTGTGCCACCCAGTTAAACAAATTTTTAGTTTAAGAATCTGTTGGTCAAGAATGCTTCATTTGATTTGCCCTATACAGAGTAGAAATGAAATACAAATCAATGATTTGGGCCTAATCAAGGCCATATATTTTACATTTTTAACTATAAGGTGTTAACCAGTAAGAAATTCTATAACTGCTCTTTGACACCCAACTTCTACTTCTTTTGTGATTACTTGCTTCCATTTAGCTGAATTGTTTTGCTTCTCACATAAAAGATCAACTAAGAAAACGATGTCCTATCAACTTAATTTAAATCCATTACATGATGAAAAGTAAATATTTTGACAGAGACATTTCAGAATCAAAAAAGAGAAGGTATCTAATTGCTTGATAATTACCAGATCATATTATAGTAAACAAGTTACATTATGCACCCATAGTGATTTTTAGCATTTGTACCCAGAAATCAACGATTGCTAGGGTCAGAGAATAAGTTTTTAACCAATATATTAACGGAGGAAGTTACCCTCCTCTGAGTAACCAAGAGGAAACCACTTTTTAAGGTTTTACACCTTGACTGACACATACTGAATTTTGGTCTCCTTATGTTTAATGAAGAACATTTTTACAGGTATCATGGAAAAGGAAGGTAAAAAAAAAAAATAGGCTTATGAAGCTTTTCTTTGATAAAAATAATTTAGTGTGAAAATTCAAACATTATGTCACTATAGAAGCAGTACAGTGATAAGTAAAAGTACAGACATCAAAGTAGTTGTAGGAAATATCTTAAGAATAATATGTATGCAAGGTACATGTGTTAATATTTTTCAACAGTTTTAACACAGCCCTTTGATTTTCAATGCCCATTAAAATAATGATATGTCATTATTAAAAAATACCTAAAACAAAACTTTGGAAACTTATTTCAAGATTATAGGCAAAGAGAATGCCATAGTTTAGTTTTGGTAACGTTTAATTATGAATAAGATTATTAAAAAAATATATTTTATAAATAAAAATTTTGGCACTATATTAGTAAGTATAAGAAAATTGCAAATCCATACCTTGCACAAACACACATATCTGTCTAATACTTTTTTTATATATGTGATATGACAGATGATAAATTAAAGGGATAACAAGTCTTACCCTTGTTCAAGGGTAATTACCTTCACAATGTCACTTGTGAAGATGCTTTCTCCAAACTGTCAGACTGGGTGGTAAGGATGGGGGGATAAATACATGGGCATTATGTAGCTATGGTTATTCTGTGGACTGTATTCACTGACGCCATTAACTAAATCACATGACACAACCTCTATTCACAGAGCTGAAAGTATAGTAAGATTTCTAAGGATAGATTATATCTAATATTAATTAACAAAAATTTTGCAATGTCACACAATCATATTCATGACTATAACACCTTCTAAGGTTTAAACCACTCACTATATTGCCATTAATATTGTATAAGTGAAACCAGAAATTGAAGAAGTTGAATGGATTCCTTGATATGTCAAAATTAAAACTAATAAATTGGATACAAGAATCATGTCCTTTCCGTTTTATATCATAATCTTGTCTCCCCGAAGATAACTACAATCATTACATATATACACACACACACACACACACACACACACACACACACCTGAACATATATATGTGAAAAAAATATACATTTGAACACAGGGATAAAATATATATTCAGCTACATCTAGAAGAGCTGATGAATCTATAACAAATGTAAAAGGCTAACCTGGTGTTACTACTACTCCATTTCCATTGACCACAGGCCTCTCTTCCTCTTCCTCCTCCGGAGGCTCTATGCCTGCTTTCTCCATGTTGCTCACTGATTTATTCCTTTTTCGTTTTCCTTCAGTGCTTGGAGTGGCTCCAGGAAGTATCTGGTCTGTTACATTTAGTAACAATGGTGCTGGTTCTGCTGGAGGCTTTGGGGTACCGTAGTAATTGTCTGCAAATGATACAAAACATATGAAGTTAAATATTTCTTCCACTGGTGTGCATAATTTGTAAAGAATGGAAATTTTATTAACAAATGTGTATCCTGGTTTATCCATATATATGTATTTTATATATACATACATATATATCATTTTATATCCGTTTATGTTTGTATATAGGTGTTTATTTGTTGCTTCTATTGTATGGGGCTTTAATGCTTAAACAAAGATACAGATCTATCTTCATTTCACCTTAGTGCCAAATCAAAATATAGTCCTAGCTGTTAGTTTCATATGACACATAGCAGTTTCAAATTAATCAAAAATTTTTTATAACAAGCCTTGATTATAATCTTTTTAAAAATAATTATGTCTGAATAGGAGTATGGGTAACATAGTTTTTAAGAAAATCTTATAACATTCTGGAAAGGCAAAGCACATTGTGCTTTTCTCCAGCTTTCAAAGGGCTCTGGCTGTTGTCCTTGACGTGCACAGCGTCCGGCCTAGAGCTGCGTCTCCATGCCAGTTCAGTGGTTCCCATGACTGCTGACGGTGGGCCTGCTGCTCGAATCATTCTTCAAATTACCACAGCTCTTTTTCCCACAGCTCCATGATCTGAGCTACAGAATCATTTGTTTCCCCCATCAGTCTGTGAGACTTCTAAAAGAGGAGACTAATTCCTATTTATCTCTGTCATAAGAGCCTGGTAAACAGTAACATGGGATATATGCTTACTCTGTGAACATCCTTATATATTCAAAGCAAATTACTTTTATGAAAAAAATAGTTTAAATTTTTGATTGGTAAACGGCACACTGGTGTTTTTTAAAAATCAATGTTACGCTCTTAGCATCAACTTCAAACCCATATTGGGGTTTTCAGCTAATTGAATAATTTATGCACATATTTGCTCACTCATTCATTAAAATCTTTATTTAGTACTGACTGTGCACCCAAGCACTCCAGTATACGTCTGAGAGAAAATGATGACTATAATACAATCCTTGTCTTCCAGATGCTCAACGGTTTAGTGTGGAAGACGGGCACATTTGACATTAAGCAGATAAGCATTAAAACAGGAAATAGGATTAAGCACTCAATCAAGGAGGCATAGAGGGGGAACCACATCTCATTATCTGCAGAGGCCACTGAAGGCAACTGGGAAAACAGTGTGCTGTGAAAGAAACCAACCCTTAAGTAGAAGTTATGGGGTCTAGATTTGGATTTTCTATATAACTACAATTCAAGCAAGTTATTTACTCAGTAAGGCTCAATTTCTTCATCTATAAATTGGAATGGCAATAACCTGTTACAATCACCTGCGTTCTGGGTTGCAAACAACCAAAACATACTCTAGTTAAATTAAAGATGATAAGGATATGCTGAAAAGGTATGAGATGGCTAGTTGAGGGAAGAGGCTGGAAACCCTTGGGGAAAATGGGCAGAAACAAAGGAGTCCAGTGTGGACACCCAAGCTGCGTCTGCTGGCCATGGACTCTGAAAGCCTACCAGGTTCCACTACCACAGGCCATAGAATCACAATACTTCTTATCTAATAAACATAATGTACAACTAGTAAATAGTCCTGCATGTCCCGATAAATAATATAATTTTAAGTAGTGTTCTGAGATCTTCAGTGCTTTTTTTTTTTTAATTGGAGTAAGATTGCTTTACAATGTTGTGTTACTTTCTGCTGTACAATGAAGTGAATCAGCTATATGTATACCTATATCCCCTCCCTCTTGGACCTCCCTCCCACCCCAACCCCATCCCACCCATCTAGGTCGTCACAGAGCACCGAGGTGAGCTCCCTGTGCTATACGGCAGGTTCCCACTAGCTATCTGTTTTATACATGGTAGTGTATTTATGTCAAACCTAATCTCCCAACTCGTCCCACCCTCCCCTTCCCCCCTGTGTCCATATGTCCGTTCTCTATGCCTACATCTCTATTCCTGCCCTACAAATAGGTTCATCTGTACCATTTTTCTACATTCCACATTTATGCATTAATATATGATATTTGTTTTTCTCCTTCTGGATTAACTTCACTCTGTATGACAGACTCTAGGTCCATCCACATCTCTACCAATGACCCAATTTTGTTCCTTTTTATGGCTGAGTAATATTCCACTGTATATATGAACCACTTCTTCTTTATCCATTCATCTATCATTGGACATTTACGTTGTTTCCATGTCCTGGCTATTGCAAATAGTGCTGCAATGAACACTGGAGTACATGCGTCATTTTGAATTATGGTTTTCTCAGGGTATATGCCCACGAGTGGGATTGCGGGGTCATATGGCAGTTCTATTTTTAGTTTTTTAAGGAACCTCCATACTGTTCTCCATAGTGGCTGTATCAATTTACATTCCCACCAACAGTCCAAGAGAGGGTGTGGAGAAAAGGGAACCCTCTTCAGTGCTTTTAAGTATATGTAGTACTAAGAAAAATGAATCACACTTCAGTGCTTTTTTTTTTTTTTCCAATTTGTCTTTTAGGGTTTAAATCTCCCTGAGGTAGAAAAATAACCTTTTCCTAATTAGAAATAAATGCATAGCTCAGGCTAAAAATAAATATTAAGTAACAGGTCTGGTTGAATTTATATTCCTAAATAATTACTCCTATTGAATGTGATGTGATTATAAATTATACAGCAATATTCTATTTCTACAATTTATGAAATTAATAGTTTAGGCTAAATTTTAGATGTAAAAGAGTACAAATCATTAGTTAAGACATTAAGATTATCTTTATTAGCAATAATAATAGCAATTTAAAAGAGGCACAGAAATAACCCATGTAGTTACTATACTTGAGAAATATAATTCATGGAAAACAGGCTTTTACCTTAAACCAAATGCATAGAACAAAGAAACCAGAAATACCTAAAAGAAGTTGAAAAATCAGCCAGATGGTCAGGTAGCTAAGTCACTGAAATGATGTCCTGATGTTTAAATATATACAAATCAATATACTAAGGATAAAATGTGCCTTTTACGTAACATACCAGCATGTTTTCAAAAAACAACATCAAAACTATTTAAAAATATAATTTGGAAAAACTGTCCCATTAAGAATGAAGTGCCTCTATGCAGAGTGCCAGGATTTAGAGAATCTAAAACCCAAAATACCACAACAATATGGTGTATGTTTAACAGCACAGATCGTGGTGAGATAAACCTGACTTTGAATCCTATCTCCCCTAATCTGGCTGCCTCTTTATATCCTTGAATTGATTTAGTTAAAGTGGGACTGTGGGGCTGTAAGATGACTACAGTCACAACTACAACTACTACTATTATTACTATCATCACCACAATTTAGTGAGCTGGACACTGTAAAGGGCATTTTACTTCTGAGCGCTTGTATCTGATGGGGATTAGAACGAAGTCATTCTGCCTCTGCAGTTAAAAGAAAATGGAGGCTCTAAAACTATTTTCCAATATTATACACGAAGCAGGTGGAAAACCTATATCCATTTGACTTAGGAACCTCATTTCTTTTCAAAATACTATATTGCCTCTCAAGAGAAAAAAAAAAAAAAGTACGATGCAGTTTGCAACCTGCTGGGAATTGATGCAGTCCTCTAGGACTTCATTCAAAGCCACAACCAATGAGCAGAAAAATAACACTTTCAAGAGAAAGGCAATGCTTGCTACCAAATGATGAAGCAGCGACATTTTAGGGGATTTTTTCCCTCCTCTCTTCCAAAACTAAGTGGGTATGTGTGTGTGTGTGTGTGTTTGGGGAGATGGGGTAGGGATTATAGGCTTTCTTAGCCCACTTTTTACTGACTATACTTGTATTTGTAAAGAGTGGTGTATTCATTAGCACTTTCATGTAAGTTTAATACAAAATTTCAGTAACTTAGTTGTTGAATATGATGACAAAATGGTATGTTATGATACATAACATTGTTCACTTAATTCTATCACAATTAGGATAATCTATAAATTAACATAGTTTAATTTTGAATCAATGCTTGGAAAATAAAAGAGACAATTATTTGAGAAACCTGATTTAACTTGATTTATTCTTCAGCTTTTTAAGTACTTAAAAGAATGGCTATCTTTTTCATAAAGATATAGTTATGAAAGAGTGAAACAGGGTGAATGTCGTCATTTCTTACATTATAAATATGAAAAAGCTTTCCAGAAATTTGAATAAAAAGAATAGTTTAGGGCTTCCCTGGTGGCACAGTGGTTAAGAATCCGCCTGCCAATGCAGGGGACACGGGTCCGAGCCCTGGTCCTGGAAGATCCCACATGCCCCGCAGAGCAACTAAGCCTGTGCGCCACAACTACTGAGCCTGCGCTCTAGAGCCCGCGAGCCACAACTACTGAGCCCGAGTACCACAACTACTGAAACCCACGCGCCTAGAGCCCGTGCTCCGCAACAAGAGAAGCCACCGCAGTAAGAAGCCCGTGCACCACGACGAAGAGTAGCCCCCGCTCGCCACAACTAGAGAAAGCCTGCGCGTAGCAACGAAGACCCAACGCAGCCAAAAATAAATAAATAAAATAAATAAATTTATAAAAAAAAAAAAAAGAATAGTTTATAAAAATGTCAATAATTGGTTTCATAATAATAAAAACATTTACTAAATGACCATTTACACTGAACACTGTTATATTAATTTCCTGCAAGGGGAGAGAGACTAAAACAGACTACATTGTTATGAGCTAACCTCCCTAGAAAATACTTGGAAAATCTAATCCATTACCCACTTTTATGCAGACCTTTCCTAAGTCATCCAGAAGAGATGAAAAGAGCTTTTTTTTTGAAAAGAGCTTTCTAAAATAACTTTTTGTGTACTATACTTGAAGGCTATCACAGAATTACTCCTTTGCTTTCTCTATGCTTGTTAGACCAAATAATCTTTTCAAAAAGTCTTAGTCTAAGTTTTCTAAACAATGTTTTTGTCTTTCTTCTGATCCTTCCCAGCTTTTTTTTCCCCACACTGATTTTAATGGTGAGGCCAAGGGGAAAAAAGGAAGAGAAAACAATTTCAATAAATTACAAACTGTTCCCTTTTTTTATCCTTAGTCCTTATTGAAGGGTAATAGATACCAAAATAGTATTTGCTGAGATGCACCATATGCTTTATGTTTGTAGGTTATGATATCATGACAAGAAGTAGGAAAGACACTAAAAACTAATTTTAGGTATGAGGAAATGTGAAAGTGCTAGTAACAAGCTGAAATACTTTGAAATGCTTTTACTTATTTCCAACACCATTTCCCTTTAAACTAGAGCAGTTTTCATGATAGAAACATGTGATTTGTTATTTAGTTCATTTGGCTTTTTAAGTAGTAGACCCAGATGTTGACTCTGTTGTTTCAGTCCTTTGGGTGTATAATAATAACATGTGTAGGTTTTACATCAAATAATCATACATCATTCCACATGGCACCCAAGTGCAGATGGATTTTAGAAAGGTACTATTCTTGTCTTCAAGATACCTCACAGATTAAGGTCTTGACCCCAATTCCTCCCCCAATATTCTCAGTGCTTTTATTGCCATTTTGGTAACCAGAAAGAATCAATTTTGGATAATGATTTAGTGGAAGAGAGATGACTGCCTACAGGTACGTTGGGACAGGCATACAACACAGCTCATCACTGAGATCCCCAGACAGCTTAAGAATATGTCCTTGTGTTGGAAAAAATGTGTGGCAAAATTTGAGAGGTTGAAAATCTCATCATTTGTTTTTTACAGTTTTATAAATGGAGCAAATAGTTTGATACTTGGCCTCCTAATGGCACCTGCATAAACTGACTCTGACATTAAACGGAGAGGAGAGATTTGGAGTTCCAGGTCCATGCATAATTAATTTATGTTAGAAAAGCTGACAGATCATAAGTAAATAATTATTTTTATCACATCAGAGATTTAGATCTGTATTAATAGAAACAGATAAAGCATGAGAGGATTCTAAATTCAAATTTTAAGACCTGTTAACATATTACACAAGAGAGAGTAATGACTGAAAATTAGTACCAAAAACCTTCATAAGACAGCCTTGCCATGGCAAGAATCACAGTCATATGGCTGCAGAGTTAGTAAATTAGAAATTCTGTAAATACAAGGCAAAGTTAGTAAATGTAACCTCGAAAAATACTTTACTTTTCTAAAATTACACTTCATACCAGAAAATAAGACTCAAAAGTCCCACTGTAGAGTGCTTTCGTCAACTGATTTTTGAAGTTATTTTTGTAAGCAGCTCTGATACTTAAATTTGATCTGCCTCTAAAAGGTATCATTTCCTCATCATGTCATATATAGTTAGTAGCTTGAAACCAAAGTGCAAAAAAACTCTGACCTCAAAAGATGATGCATTTTCCTTTTGTGGTGAAAAGCTTTCATCTCACATGTGACGGAAATAGAAAAAAACATTCCAATGGTATTTTGTCACTGATACCTGTGCTAAACAGTAAATTGCTGAATTCTTTGAAAATTCAATGTTAAATGTGACTTTCAAAATGTGGACAATTGTGCAAACAATGTGAAAATTTATGTTTTTTCACATGCAAGAGTGAATTATTCTGCAACAACCCCTACCTAAGAATTTCAAGTTTATTTTAAATTAATGAATGCCGGTTTAATAATATGATTCCCATGCTTTCTGAATTTCACTGTCTTCAGTTCATTAGTACTCTCCAGAAATCATGTAGATGGTTTAACCTAACATTTTCTGAAACTTGTTTTCAAGTTCTCATTGAGTTTCTTGTGTTTCTGACCGAATTTTCATTTATACATGTTAGCCAGTGTTGACAGACACAGGACAAATCTTTGCTAAATGGAACTATCTACAGACTGGTCAGGGTAGGTGGTTTCGTTGTTTAAAGGAAACTAGATACCCTTTCCTTTAGTGACTCTCCCCTCAGACATTATTCAGAAGAGTTCAGAACATTTCCCACCTGTGCTGAATAAAATATGTAAAGAAATCATGCAAAGAAATCCTCAAGAGAACAGAAGGAAGTTACATATGATTTTTCAATGTCAAATATATATCTGCTTTCAAAGTAAAGCATTTGAACATTTATAATTATAGAAACATAAAAAAACTACAAGCCCAATTCACAAGCATATCACATTTAAATAACATTAAATTCCTCAGAGCAGCTCTGTCATAAAAATGCAATATCAGCCACAAATACAAGCCACATATGCCATTTAAAATTTTCTAGTTAGCAACACTAAAAAGGGAAAAAGGTGAAAATTATTGTAATAATATATGTGACTTTACCCAACATATACAGAATATTATCATTTCAATATAATACAAAAGTTATGAATGCAATATTTTTTACTTTTTTTCTTACTAAGTCTTCATAACCCAGTGTATAGTTTACACTTAAAGCGCACTTTAATTCAGACAAGCCCCATTTCGAGTGCTGAAAAGCCATATGTGCCTAGTGACTACTATGCTGGACAGCACAGCCTTAGACTTTTATCAAATAACATTTTAGGTTACCATATACCACCTGGCTCATTTTTCTCACAAACGATAAAGTGAAAATCTTACTTTAAATGACTGAGAAAACTGAGTAAACACCAAAATACAATGACAACTTCAGGTGACATTGTATCAATGATATTTCTTTTGTTTAATTGCTTTGCTGCACTGAATACATGTAAGGTATTATTAAGCACCCAACAGATGTACATTTCATAACAGTGCTCTTCCACCCTGCTTCCTAATCATCCATTTTATCACTTTATCTTGTCTTCACCTGAAAAATCCACTTCTGACTTTATTATCAAGCTATAAGTTAGAAAGTGAAAAAAAGAACAAATGTTTTAAGCAAATAATATACATATGGACTCGTGTGAGGAACCTGTCTTATGTTCAAGAATAGGACTGAAGGGCCCTTTTTAGTTAGTCACAACCCGTAGAGAGAGCACTTGTTGACTCATGGTGATAGTGTAAAAACAGAGATTATTCGTATGTGTTTTCCTCCCTCTCGATACGTCTGGTAACACGCTCTGATTTCGATCATCCATAGTGCTTAGAACCCAGTGCCTCATACTTCTCTCATTAGACTCCTCTTTCATAACCCATGCTGATGATAATTCCAATTTTCTTTTTCTTCTATGTAGTATATATGTCCCATTTCTAATTTTCTTCAGTTCTTGCTAAGTGACTGGATCACCACTCTGATAAACTAATTTAAACTTGATGCCAACACCTAAAATTGGCTTAATATATCTTACAAATTAAGAGCTTTTAAATCCAATCCAAAAAGTTGATCATGAAATTTGGTCAATTCATTGGGGGAACATATGTTTTAGAAGAACTTATTTTTTGGTGTTCTCAAATCACAATAGGGATATTTTCTTGGGTAGTCAGGGCACCTGGTGAGATACATGTGATGATCCTTGGGGAACCTAAGCAAAGGTCAATGCAAAGATTTTTGGAAAACAGCACTGAGAAAAAAAATAATTTGTATTATAATTCCAGTTAGTACCAAATTTACATGTCTACCTTTTTGAATGGAAGCCATTTGCAACTGTGTTATTAATGCGACTAGTTGTTTAAGTTTTAAAGTGTCAAGTGAGCTCAGTCCTTAAGAGACAGTCCCTTCATGGCTCAATAAATAAGAAAGTGGAAGTGAAATTTTGACGAATTTTTAAATGGGCATTTGTGCAAAGCTCAGTGGATTCCTGTGATAGTCATCTTGATTAAATTTACTTCTTCAAAAATTGATAAAGGAAATTGAACCTTTCAAGGACAGTATTATTATTCTCACACAGCATTTATGGCTTGTCATATAACTTCCTTCTCTCAATGGTGCTATTAACTGTGATACTATAAAGTTACTAAGAAATTAGGAGACCTCTAAGGCTTTCTTTTGTTACTGTCTTGCAAGTACAATATCTAGTGAAATTCTGATTCATCTTAATTTGATTATTGGTTAATGACCAAAGAAATTTGCCAAATATCTAATTCTTAGTTGCTAATAGAAGTCAGACAAATTTTACTTCTACTTGGAAAATACGTTTGCTGGATTTTTCCAAGCATGCATAGGAAAGAGTCCATCAAATATTCAGAGGATCTGGGTCCTAATCAAAGTTCTACCACTAACTTCCTAAAAGACCTTGGATTAGGCATTAAACTCCTCTAAATTTTAGTTTCCTCATTTCTGAAATGACAGAATTGGGTCATAGTTCTAAAGTACTTACCTCCAAAATTCTGCAAATTTTTAAAGGATGTAATGACAACAGGTTATATTTCCTTGCCTTCGTATCAGAAAGTCTTGAATCGACAATGAGTAGAGAATGACAATAAATTGTAGCCAACAAGTTAAATTACTTGAGAGCCTGGACTCATTTGCTTTCTTGACACAAATGCGGAGAACTGTCATGTTACTCTCTCTTTATATTTCTTTGCACATTCCCTTCTGGGTAAATGGCTGTGGTTACAGAGTACTTCTATTTTTGTTCCAAGCCTTTCATTTGCATCCATTCCTGTTGGTGAATTAGAAAGCCCCTAAGTAGATCCCTCATAGGATGTGAACTCTAATTACTTTGTGGAAGGCCATATATGAAGTACTTCAACTTTATATTTTAGTCCATGATATATTTTAAAAATTTATGACTTTTAAGAGTCAACATTTTCACTGTGACCTGTGAGACATAAACATAAATCCTAGATGTTAGAGTATAGTTAAAGTTAGCAGCAGTGTAGAAGTAGAACCAATTTATGAGCCAGGAAAACAATGAACAACACAAAAGGTTAAACAAAATAAGAGTTTTTGGTATTTAGCTCTAAGGCTTTGTCTGTGTGACTGTAACAAGTCTTTAATAATGCTTTTTTTTTTTTTTCTCAATCAATGTACTCACAACCTATGAAAATCAACCTGTGAGAAAGACAATTCTGTCAGCACTACTGACAGTTTATATTTAAAAGCCCAGAAACCAACCGTTAAATCTTTTAAGATGTATTTTTTATTGAGGTACACCTCCCACAATCCTCAAATTTTTACATTATAATTTTGCCTTTCACACTATCTTTCTCATTGTGTAGTAAATTTGAAAGTATCAGAAACAGAAGTTTATTGTAGAAAGATTGTTGCATTAATGAAGGAAAAGTAGAGAGAGAAATGTGTGGAAAAAAGATCAGAAAAGAAATGGAAAGTAAGAAGAAAAATAAAGAGTGGGAGGAAGAGGAGAAGAAAGAATTGGAGGAAAAGGTTGAAAAAGGAAGAAGATGAGAAGGAGTAGGACGGGGATGGGGATGAGGAGGACTGGGGTGTGCCTTTTCATGATGTTCTAACATTATTCCTGAGTGACCTTCTGGCCCAAAGCCATGCATATGTGCTCATCTGTCATCACCTAATAGCCGATAATGTACTAGGCTACACTGTCCAATATGGCAGCCACTTGTTACAACTGGCTGTTGAGGACTTGAAATGTGCCTGATTTGAATTGAGAAGCTGTATAAGTGTAAAATCCACACTAGATTTTGAAGAAGGTACAAAAAGTAAAGCGCCCCAGTTATTATTTTTATGTTGATTACATGGTAAAATGATAACGTTTAGATTGCATGACGTTTCAATTCCTCTTCTAGTTCTTGTGAGAAAAAGTAAAACTCAATACCTAGTCAGTGACTGGTAGCAGGTAATGTCATCCATAACTAATAAGAGCTGGTGAAGGTGAGGGTTAGAGTCAATCCAAAGGTCCAGGACAATAATAAACACTTGATGGGCAAGAGGTTCAGCCAGGAAAAGGTTTCAAGGGTCACCAGCGGGGTTGAGACTCTCATAAGCTGACCTAGCCAATTATTCTGTCATTTATTTAGCTAATATTTACTGAGAGCCTACTATGTGCCAGGCATAAATTATCTCAACAATGATGAAAAAACAAGCAAGTCCTCTTTGAGCTTACCTTCTACTGAGGAGACAGATATTAGTCAAATAATCACACAAATACTAAATTACAAATTGACAGTGACTATAAAGGTCAAGTAGTGGTGTTCTGAGAACTCTGAGAAGAGTTCAAGTTAGGCTTGTTAAGGAAAAAAAAAATGGCATATGATTAAAAACCCAGTTCCCTCCCCTCCATCTGGGCCAAAATATTTCTGGGTCAATACAGATTTTTAAGAAATGCATGTGGCTTTTCTAACGATATGAAATAAAATTTCTTTATTGTTTCTGAAACTTGTCCCAAGGACTTCTCTGAAGGTTAAATAGCTGAGCTAGACGGAAGTTGATATATATGTGAATATGTGCATGTTTACGTGTGTGTTCTTCCCCCAAACAAACCTAGTTGCTTATAAAAGCTAATTGTAAAATTTCTGCTAACTAGTTAGCCAGATCAGTTTCCCCTTTCTCAATTTAACTCAAGACATAGTTTATGTTATAAAATACTTCTGACATTCCAATAACTCAAGGGCTATGTGGTTTGAAATTTAAAGTTTGGTTTTTGATGATATGAAACTAACTGAAGGTATATTTGATGGCAGATATCTCTCCCCACACTCCCTTGGTACTACACTAATATGGACTTTCTTTCCAGACTGATAACCAGTGTGGACTACTCATTTATTGCTTCTGACAGTGGGGACAGGGGTGGAGTCAGTGAAAGGCCAGCTTCCCATGGCACTGATGTCTAAATTGAGATTAGAAAGGTGAGTAGAATCTAGTAAAGGTTCAAGACATACAAGAAAAGCATTCCAGGCTGAAGGAATACATTTGCAAAAGCCCTGGCTTTAGAGGAAGAACAGTTCCTTAGAAGAACTAAAAAGGAGAACAATGTGCTTGGTGCCAGCAACAAGGGGAGCCCTGAGGTTAGAGATCACATGGAGCCTAAAGGTTTTGTTAAAGTTTGGGGTTAATTTTCAAAAAGTGAAGGGAAGGTTTTAAAAGACATTCAGATTTGTTTTTTCAAGTAGATTGCCAGGCTGCAGCATGTAGAATGGATTGGAAGCTGCAAGAGGGAAAATCTTGAGGTCAATGAGGGGTTTATGGCAGGGGTGCAATGATGGCGACTTGGGCTATTGGGAGGTGATAGATGTGGGGACAATGATGATAATCAGTTAGGGTTCAAAGGACAAAACCAAATAAACAAAATAATGTTTAGGTAGGAACTAATATTAGCAACTTGCCTAAAGAACTGTTAGTCTTTTCATGATGACCTCCCCTTCTTTCTCTTGGAAATAAGAAATTTTGGACAGAACCTCTAAATTTGCTCCGATACTCAGGATTTCTTTATGGGCTGTGGATTGGCATGACCGTGCTGCAGTATGGACTTTTTTCCTTGAAACATTAGAGAATTCTTTAAGTCTTAATTTCCTTCACAAATATTCAGGTGCTGATTGGTGCCCCTATCAGAGTTTGTTTATACCTCTTGCTACAGCTTTTACATTTTATTGTAATTATTTACTTAATGCCTGCATAGCACTAAGTTTTGGCTTCTCAACAGGTGCCATTTATCAGTTAGCTTTGTTTTCCCAGCATCTAGAATAACACTGGCACATGGTCAATACTGAGTAAGTGAATTCTTCCACTGATGGGACACTCACACCCTGTAAAGAAGGATGCAACCCTGGTCACTATTTCTTGACTTGGAATTTTGATAGAAATGTAAATCCCCAGGCCCCACTCCCCATCTCCTAATCAGAAGCTCTGGGCTTGGGTCACTTTAGGTCATTCTGATACACATTAATATCTGAGAACCACTGCTTTGGAGGACTGCCTCAACGGGAGGGAGACCAATAGGATGAGATTTATTTTAAAAGGCCAGCATAAGAGAGATTCAAGTAGCCTATTTCAGGATCTCTTATCATTCTTTCTTCTAAATAGTCTCTATAAAAAGCTGCAAGACAACATAGGTGTTTGTTAGTATTAAAATTCTGATATGCAAACCTATCTATGTTAGGGGTCAGCAAAATCGTTTTGTAAAGAGGCAGAGAATAAATATTTTAGGCTTTTTTAGGCATATGGTTTCTGGCATAACTACTCAATTTTGCTGTTGTAGTGTGCAAGCAGCTACAGATAGTACATAAGTGAATGGGTATGGCTGTGCTCCAATAAAACATTATTTATGGATGCTAAAATTTCAATATCATATGCTTTTCATGTGACACAAATATTATTATTTTGATTTCTTATATGATTTAAAACAAAAGCCATTCTTACTTTGTGAGCTGTACCAAAGTAGGTGTTGAAATGGATTTGGCCCACAGGATGTAGATTGCCATCTCCCTGGTCTATGGAATAATCAGTTACCAACACACAATTTTCCAAGCATAGATATTGACTTATTAATTGAGCATTTAATATGTGCCCAGCAAATAAGCAATACAGATAAATCACTTGTCCTCAGGGAACTTAAGAGTCCAGAGGAGAAAAGCTATTAAAAATTAACCAAATAAATGAGATAAATAAAGGACATGCTAGAGTGCTTAAGAGAGGTCAATAGAGAAACCTACTTTAGGTAGGGTGGGCAAGAAAGATCTGTCTGAGAAGGTACTGTTTAAACTGAGATCAGAAGGATGAGAATGTGCCTATTGTATAAACAGCCAGGAGAAGAGGGTTACAGGTTGAAGAATAACAAGAATAAAGTTGATGGGATAGGAAGAGCTTCATGTAATAATAAGTATGGAGGAGAGGGGCAGGATTCAACTGGAAAGACAGAGAGGAAGCAGATCCTACAGGGCCTTGTCAGTCAAGCCAAGGGATTTGGAAAGGTTTTACAGAGGGGAAACATATGATTTTATTTAAGGTTCTAAAAGGTTATTCATCCTTGTTGCTATGTGGAAATAGAGTTGGAGGGGAACAAGAGACATGGGAGATGGTTTGGAGATGGATGAAAGGGGTGTTTGTGTGTGTGTGTGTGTGTGTGTGTGTGTGTGTGTGTGTGTGTATTACCATCAGACATCGGATATCATTAAAACTGAAATACCCATGCAGAAAACTCAGTAAAACAAAATAATTTCCCAAGCCCAAATTGATAATCCTAAAATTGCAGACTCTAAGAACACATTCAACACTAGAGAATCTGAGCAGTTTTTGGAGGTCAGTGGGATAGGATTTGATCTAAATATAGAACAAAATCTTCTAGGAAGAGGATAGAAAGCATCATTTAACATTTTTCATTAGTTAAAGAATGATATTGTTTATGTGAATATAGACAAGAAAAGGAACTCTGAAAAGGCAGGTAGGCCTCATGAATGAATAAGCTTTGATAGCTTACTCTGCATCACAGCGAATAGCTATTCAATCCAGCTCAATAATGACATTTTTTTCTATTACCAGAGGCATTTATGTAATAACACAATCCTATTAGTAGATCCGTCTAAATTGATATCAAAAGGACAATTAAAACTGGCACTCAGGCTACAACTACTACTCAGTGTGGTAGGTTGGAATGTATTGAACGTCATTTTTCAAAAAGGTATACTGTTAGTATCGGAGCATAAATGCTAATTAGAGTAATGACTTCCTTCAGCAATTTCCTTTTTATGAGGCCATTTGGATCAGGTTCTCTCCTCCATATAAAAGGGCAAATCCTTATTAATTTAGATGATTACTTCATAGGAATAAATACTAAGGGAAAACAATACCACAGGTCCAGCTTACCATTTCTCCCCCATTACTCCACGTCTCTGATATGGTGATAACAAGATGAGAACACGTAACATTTTTCTTCTACGGTGGTTCACATGTCCCTACTAATCTTCCCCAACAACCTTCTTATTCCCAGAAAAGAAAGCTAAATTCATATTTGGAAGTTCCATTAAAAAAAGTGACTACTGATGAAGAATATGGACCAGGGGCATTTTAGTTCGTGTCTTTATTTAGAAATACTGGGAATCCATTGCCAGTAACTAAGGTAGATAATTGCCCATGTAAATTTTATACGAATCAACTGAAGCACTGCTTAGAAAAAAAAAAAAAAGTAACCCAAAGCAAATCCTTACACCATTCTCTTACATTCATGTCACGAGAAACCAATAGCCTAAGTGTGACTGTGAGTTTCAAGAAACGATCTCTGTGCTTTGGGCTGGAGGCAGCATGCTGAAATTCCTGAATTACACCTCTTCCAACAGGAGGCTTTGATGGCTCCAGGGCCTTGAATGGAATATCAAACTTCTCACCCAAAGGTCATTGGCTCCAATTTGGCCTAAACTGGTAGTGACTAAAAGTTATTATTGATAGACAGCTGTTCAGCTGTTCAACAAAATGAACTGGTGGTCTCAGTGTAATTTCTAAAAGACAGGTATCTGTGTCAGGAACTTGTGATTACCTCAGGCTTCAAGGTGGATAGTTTTAGACAGGAGTCAAGACATTGACTGAAAGGAGATATTCCACCACCTTCTAGCCTTTACAAATGGTCTTTTTAGATGGGAACAGCCAAAAGTTTTAGGACAAATGGCAAGAAGTTCATTACCTGATAGTTTCTCATTTTTAAGGTAGGGCTACATTGGTATCTAACAGCAATCTCTCCAAATATCTATGCTTATGTTTAAATAAGATATCACAGATTTTAATGAGAAATGCGAAGGAGAAGATTTTATTAAAATAACTTAGACTCTTGCTACTCAAAGTGTGATCTGAAGACGGACAGCAACAGCAGCACCCGAGAGCTCATTAGAATTGCAAGCTCTCAAGCTCACTCCAGATATATTGACTCAGAATCTGCATTTTAACAAGATCTTCAGGTAATCCAGATGCACAATAAAGTTTGAGGAGTGCAATGTGTCTTGAGGACACATTGTACAGCTGCTCACTGAACACAAAGTGTACTCTATAAACGTATATTGATGACACAAATAAAGACCTGAATACTGTTTCTGTATGTTAATTTCATAATCTTGTATCCCAGCTGTTTGTATTAGTTACATTGCCACTTAAAAAATTGCCTGCCTATTTATTGTCTTAGCATCCCTCTTAGACTTTAGGCCCCTAGAGGTCAGGGATCCAACCTGGCATTCCAGTTGAGTCCAATCTAGGTTATATCAATTGAATAATGGAAGTTGCAATTATAAGTCTTCATCATCTTATGTTAAATTAAGTCATATTAAGTAATCTTATTCTCAAGCAATAGTAGTTTAAACAGACTGTGTTTACCTGAGAGACCTGAAGAGCTATTACGATGCCCTGGATCATTAACTAGCAGTAAATTGCTAAACCACTATTTAATGACATTGATAGCAAAGTATTAATACATGATGAGAGTATTTTGTTCACTCTGTTAAACTAGTAACAAACACAAAATGAAACACTCAGACCAATTTTTAAGATGGCCTTGTGTAGCACATATTGTTATTTATTACATTTCATTAAATTTAGTCAACACGAGACTGATTAACTGGGATATATTTAAAATTTGGGTTATTATTTTATTTGTATGAATGTTTACAGTAACTGTCTCTCAAAGAAAAAATGTAAAAATGCATTAACTTTATGGTATTAATACATCATTCAGCCTCAAGTTGAGCTGCTCCCTAGAATCTGGGGCTTCTATTCTAAAAATAAACCCCCAAATTTTAATAATGTATTGAACATTTTCTCCAACACACATTTTACTGCCCTATTCAAATTATTCAGATAAAAAAATTTGGATACCCAAGGTTTTCATAAGAGGCTCTCAAGTCGGTGAGATCTGTTAGCTGGGCAAGTTCCCTTAATTCTCTAAGCCCATATTTCAACATTTGATTGTTTGTATTTTAAGAAAATGGTAAAATCAACTTCGTGCAACTATTCTGAGCATTTAATGAGATGAACATTAACAAGTTTTTTGGCATATAATAAGTACTTCATGGTTGTTTGCTACTAATTTCTATTAATACTTCTACTAATATTACTTCTCTCTTTTTTTTTTTTGTTAGAGAAATACTGATTTTAATTCAACATAAGGTAAACTCTAGGCATCTGTCATCTTTCAGCCTAAAAATTAGCAAAACTGTTGAAACAAGGCACAATTTTTCCCCATACTTTGTTACATGGCTCCAGTTACAAAAAAAAAAAAAAAAAAAAAATGAAAATGTTAAAACAAAAATAGATGTCTGAGTATTACTTCTCTTAATACTATTTCTATTACTTTTAGTACTATGACAACAACAACTACTACTACTACTACAACTACAACTACTTCCGGTACAATATTTACTTTGAGATCACTGGGTTGCATACCAGATTTTATAATAATTGAACATACAAGAACCACTCTTACACAGTTCACCAGGTAATATCAAAACATAAAGCTCTGAATTAAAGAAAAACTTAAAGATATATAAGCCTGCAGGTATAATTACATTTTTTATTAATGCTAAAGATTTGCAATTATGGCTTAATGCGATCTTGGCCTTTCTTTAGGCTTAGAAAATTAAACATTTGATTATGCTTGGTTAGGAATATTGCCAACAGCTGTTGCCCCCTACACCCTTTCCCTTAACAGAAAAGAATGATCCATTATCATACCAGTTGTTGCAGGGCCTCATCTCTCTCCTTCTACCTAGAAGCAGTATAACCTAGAATAAAAGCAGGACCCATGGACTCAGACAAACATAGGTTCAAATCTGGGCTCTGCCACATGGTAGCTGTGTAACCCTGAACATGTTGCAACATCTATAAAACAGGAATAATGAATAATAGTACCTTCCACGTAGCATTGTTGTGAAGATAGAAAATTAGATGTTGCATGCTTTTGCATAGCACTCAACATTGTGCAGTGGTCATGGTTAAATAACTCATAAATGCTATTATTATTGCCTAGACTTGAAGTATTTAAAAAAGGCAGACTTTCTGCCCAGGGGTCGCACTCACTTAATTTTATGCTCAATAGAGGACACCTTTCAAAGGCCTGACTTTAGGAACTGGTGAACCCAGACTGCCCAACCTTTTGGGCTTCTTTTTTTCTCACCTCTAGGATTGGGTTCTCTGGAGAATCCTGACTCATACAATGCTTTTAACATGCCTTAGTTCATGGTAACCTACTGACTTGTCAATCCTTTCTCTAGCTTATTGATTTTGCCTTTGGAGTTAGAAAGGGTCTTGAATGACTATGTAGTCCAAACTCTCATTCCACGTACTCCAGTTAGGTCTGCTTTTCCAGTGTTCATTCAGCCTCTGTTTCTAGCACTTCCAATGTTTTACTTTCACTGTATAATTAAGCAACCTGTTCTGTTCCTGGATAGCTCTTAATTATGAGACACTTCTTCCTTCTGCTGAACAGATATCTTTGTTCCCTGTTACGTAAAACTAATAATATTGATTTTGGTTTTGGGAGCAGAATAGAATAAGCTCAAAGGTTATTCCACATGATGGATCTTCAGATACTTCAAGACTGCTGTCATATCTTTATTCTTAAATGTAATGTTGAACAGAACTAGACAAGGGGCTGGAGATATTGTCTTACCAATACTGAAGACAGTGGGGCTATTACTTTCTACTTTGATTTGGATATTATCCAATTATTAAATAAAACTTGAATGATTATCTGGGGTTAGGTAGAAAGAATTCACCTTTGGTCCAATTTCTAAGATGAGATTGCTAAGAAAACCCTGGTGGTTTTTAAAACTTATGTGTTTTACCTTCCATGAATCTTTTAAACCTCAATTAATTGAAGAAAAAGGTTTCTCCTCTCATTTTCTATAAATAGATGGCTAATAACTTTAAAATTCTTCTATTAGCATCTTGTCCTACAAAAGTAGGCTTCCTCTTTTTAGAGGCCTGGTTTGACAAAACTCCTGGACTTTGATGAAGAGAAAAGCTGACAGATGAAAGCTATCCTGGAACTATCAGTTAGCTCTTGTTCCTAGAATTGGCCTGGCACTCACAGCTAGGCCTCAGTGTTCTCCTGTCAAACATCAACAATTTCACAGAACACCAACTTCAGACAAGGCCATTCTGGGACTATGATGGATCAATAGAAAAACAAGACCACCCTCTGCTGTGTCTTTCTTAATGACAGCATTAGACTTGCTTCATCCTTCCACCTTCTAGATAAGATTTAGATGCCCAACCAGAAAATCATCCCTGCTTCCTCACAGCATTCAATCCAGAGAAAAGTGCCACTTCCTTGAGCCCTCCTTAAATTCGCCTAATGCAAAGCCAGTTCCTAAATCTTCCTCCTGAGATGTCCCGCACTTCCCCACAGTGTGCGCTCTCCCTCACTGCAATGAGTCAATAAACCCACTTTGTTCAACTACAGGTGTGTTCCTGGTGATCTTGGCTGAAAGACACTGACATCTTGTTACTGAGGTGACACATAAAATAAAAAAACACTCACTGGAATTTTACCAAATGTAAACCTTACTATAAATTTCTTATGGCCTCTAAATCACAACTGTAATAAATCTAGACACAATGATGCCAATTTGGACATTAAATCCGTTAGTAAGGGCCCATTTGCATGTTTGTTATCATGAACTAAAAATCATTTTCTGATGGGAATATTGATCTTGCCTTCTCTAGAGTTTTACTCTTGACTTCCTTCCGAGCAGAACTTAGATGACCTTTTGTTCAGGCACCTGAGTTTTCTTAAGAGGATCAATCCTATCTTCCATCAGCTGATAAAGCATTTAATGCTCCACTTGACTGGCAATAGGGCACTAGTACATCAGATACACCTCAGAAAGGATGATCCTGGACTTAGGGCTGCTCAATACATTTCAAAAGCTCAACCAAGAAAAACAATAGTTGTGAAGGGTTACCAGGAAGATACACAGTCCATATATTCTTCTAGATACTCTAAAATCTACCCCTGGAATAAGGCGGACCAGTAGAAAACTGTTAATACCTAGATCTCATGACATTGACTCCCCAGATAAGAGTTTTACCCAGTTGCGTTTTTGTACCTTTCTATTGGAATATTGAAAACACACTCTTTAAAATTTTCTAGACTAATGCATACCAAGTTTACTTTTTTTTTTTAAAGTAGTCATATTACATAAGCTTGTAGATCATGAAAACTTCTAAGTCTCTTCCACAAGATCTGCTGTCAAGCCAGATGTCTTGCTTTTGCATTACTTTACAGGATCTAATGCTTGCTTAGTTACTTAAATGTTCCTCTTTGTACCTACTTTGCATCTGAATTATATTTCCAGCACGGATAATCTGAGAGCCACATACATAAGTAACATTCCTACCGCATGTCTACCTCCAAAGGAGACAATTATGAGGAGACCATCCTGAGAAAGAACCTTCCAGGCTTTCATGAGACACTTAAAGGGTAACTGCCCATCTAACTACTGAGCTTGAAGTGAATTATAAGAAAGTTTAAAATACATTCCAAAAAGCCAAACAGGAGTGGTTTTTGGAGATTCACCAATTTGCACTGTCAATGAAATAAAAGGCCTATTTGCTTTGACCACTTTGATTTGGCAATCTGAGTTGAAGAAAAACAAACCTAAAAAGTATAAAGAAAGAAGCCATAGAATTTTAGATAAACATTTTTCTTTTAACTCTGAAATACATCACATAAAAACATATAGGCCAGCATGACAGTAAAAGCAACCTTTATAAGAAGCTGTAAAGATTAAAATGAGACACTACAAAGGCACTGTGTGGTGTTCTGGTTGACAGAAAGGGTGTCTGTGGCTGCCATATTGTAACTGCTTATTTTAAAAACTATACATCTATGACTCATCCCAGCTAACAATGAGGCAGGCAGAGACACTTGTGTTTGAAACACTACAGAAGGTGGGAGTACATCAGGATTGATCCAGCCAGAGTTCCCTGAGCCAGTGTGGAACATGAAGCCAAAATCCACTGGCAAGAGCAAGACTCAAATGCTGGGCATGGCAAATACAAGCAACAAATCTGAAGGCTCAGAAGCAAGTTCAAAGGCAGGGTCTAAAATCGAGTAAAGTGGCAGAGCAAGCACAAGTTGCCCACAAAAGAGTGGTGAGCTCTGGGTAATTTCTGTGAATAGCAGTGGGTATTTGTGGTTGGCTTGTAAGAATTATGGTTAGTATGGTGTGTAGGAGGGTAAGATGGTCTTAAAAACTAAAAGAGGTAAAGGAGGAAAATTCACAAGTTGGCTATAAAATTGACTTTAAATGTAACAAATGCCAAAGTGCATTCCAGAACTCAGCTTTGGCCTTTCATAAAAGGGTGACAACTCAGGCTTTTTAAGGTAGCAAAATTTTGTACATACCCATCTATTAACAGTCAGTCTTGCAATTATGATATACTTTGACTACATAAACATTTTTCATTGCTTTATTTTAATGATCACAGCACAGTTAATCATTTTAGAGTTTTCCATACTACTATCCACACTATCCTAATTTTTTTTCATAAATGGGAGAAATATGTTTACTGTGAACTATGTAAAATGTTTATGGTCACCTTGGAAACGCAACTGGGTTTCCTGTCAGAAGTGACTTCAACAGGAAAGTCAGTTAAGGAAAATGTAACTATCCTTCAAATAAATAAATAATTTGGAGATCTCTGTCATAACATATTACTGGTGGAAGGTAAATTTGTACTCATAGAAACAAAATAATACCTTCTTTCTTTAAAACTCTGTCTCTAACAAATCAGACTGAACAATCCAAACATAAGTTAGATTATCTCATTACAGCTACTGAGTATTAAGCCCCTACAATGTTCTAGACACTGTCTTGTGTGTTATACACATTGATTAAGACACTCAACAGCTCCATGACACAGGCATTTCTACAGACAAGTAAACCAAAGCTCAGAGAGTTAATTATTTTGCCTCAAATCACACAGCTACCATGTGGCAGAGATAGGATTTGGATATTGAAGAAATCTGAAGTTTTATTTCATCTACTCTGACACATTGCTTCCTACTCTGTGTATCTGACCTACACCAGGAAAAAGAAAGGCAGTGGGCCCCAGGGGCAGTGGAGGATATTTCCACAGGAAGAAGAGGTATGGTTCCAAGGCTCAATATGAGTCTGACCTCAGCCCTGCAGTGGTGTTTCTATAAGGTCGTGACTACTTAGTAAAATCTGTTGGTTATATTTTCTTCCCATTTCTATTCCTGAAAATGTATTCCCCTTTGTTAAAAAACAATGAAGAAAGCACTAAGTTATCACTGGTGGAAATGCATTCTGAGACATTCTCCAGGGAGCAGAGATAGATTGGTATAGGTATTGACCCAAAGGTAATCTCTTAAGTGCTTCCATTTTTGTTGAAAGGAAAAATATTTGGATGCAGAGTAGTCATGATTACACAGAACAAAACTAGTTGTCTTTGAAAAGATGATTAACAGACCACCAAGGCTTGTGTGAGATCTTGTTTAAGTGCTCCATGGGGCCTCAAGCACCATCTTGATCTTGGTCACATTTTTAAGCTAATCAACCTTCAATCCCATATTGTGAACCATAAGTAAATGTACAAGCCCACATACATCTCCTCATTCTGATTGGCAACACCTCACAAGAACAGTTTTCTTTACGTGCAGAATTGAAAAAGAATTCAAAGTTTCTACAATTGTACAAATAGGCCCAATTGCATACAAAGTTTGTAGTCAATATGATTGATACAATTAATGGTTTCAATTAAGTGGATATCTTGAGTTTGCTATATAGTTAGTTTTCACAGATTTTTATAAAAGTACATTTCTTAGAGATGGTATTAATCTTCAGATATTAGTTATGTTTAACTGAGATTTATTAATTATTAAATATTTGTTGTCTCTTTAAACATAAAAGTCAAAGCAAAAACTTTCTACCTAAATATTCTCTATAGTTATTTACACAAATACAATGTAACAGTTAGCTCTAAATCATCATTTCATATAATTTGGATCTGAAATAAAGCACTGTTATCTATTAGAGTGAATCATTATATTTCCATTTTTATATGTAAAATGACCAACTATCAGAAATTTCACATGAATACATACATGTGTATATGTATATGTGTACATATGAATACATTAAATGAACACATTTATTTCATATGAATATATATGTATGTATATATATAATATATGCATATATACACACATATAAAATTAACTACTCTGCAAAACAGTTTATGTACATGAAGCTGCAATGAGAAATGTGATGACATTATTATGAAATTTAAATGGCCAAGGACAATTAAAAACACAACTATAGAGATGTTGATAAAATGATTTCTGAAAACTTACTGTTTACATTTGGGAAGTGAGTTTTTATTACCTATTTATGTTGCTACCTGCTGATAAAAGCACAGCACATTATTATTTATAGGATGTTAAAGAAAAAAAAAGCTTTCTATTACCACATTTGAGAAAGTCAATAAACATTTTTCATAGACGGATTTTAAGTCAGCGGCTACTCTTAGATCTAGCATTTTATAGTACTCAGCTCAAATACAGTTATCTAAACACTCATTTCTACCTGCATATTTCGATCACATTATTATATATTTTTACAACCTCTACATCCACTCTTCCCACTAACAACTGGTGCGTGGGCAGAAGTCTCCATATAATAAGAGCACATAGTAATGCAAAATGTTTTGGGAAGAGTATTGCAATAAAATCAGTAAAGCTATTACTATGTCTAAAAGAAAATCTAGTAACTACCATAAGCCTTAAATTAAATGTATGTGAGCATATCTGCAAAGCTCTTCAATCATTATAGTTTACATTTGCTTAGCACTTCGTATTTTTCCAAAAAGTTTTCACATATATTAAATAGCTATATTTCACATATATTAAACATTATGCCTCACAAGAACCCACTACAAGAGGCAGAAAAGATAATAATGTCATGTGAAATGTGGAGAATATGAATCTCAGTGAGAGTGAATGACTTACTGGAGGGCAATTTGTGGTTAGGGGCAGAACCAGATGAGACATAAATATAGGTCTTCCGATTTTTTGTTCACGGCCATGTACACTTAGCTGACCAACTTGACCCCAACAGCCACCTAAGATGTACTGAGTTGGGGCGTGTGTGAAGTCTCCTGTTGGCACCAACATGGACTGATTTCATGGGCTTCAGCTCTGGAATCCTTCGTTTACTTTGGGCTACTGCTTTTTATCATATCTTGAAGTTGTTATAACAACCCTAGAATGTTTGGATTGGAGGCTTGTAATTGTCTGAAGAGGCAGACTGAAATAGGAGCATGTGTAGACGTGAGGAGAGTAAGAAGAGGCAATGCTCTTGATTTGTAATTGGGAAGACATTTTGGAGAACAACAGCTCTGGGGGTGAAGGTGTCTACAGCGGAGACTAAGGACAGAATGCTTTGCTTACAGTGCTCCAAATAACTACACATTCCCATTTCCATGTGCTTCTTAAGCCTTTCCCCCTACAAAAACACACTCCCTTCTCCTTTCTGCCTGAAATGTCATCCTTCCTCTTCTGAGAACTCTCCACTTCAAGAATTGTGGACTTGGAAGACCGTCCAATAAGAGTCCAAGCTTCTTATTTTACAGCTAAGGAAAATGAATTTAGAGGATTCTGACTTGCCCAGGTACACACAGAGTGAGTCTGGTCTCCTAACTCAGTTGTGTATGTCTTGCCTACTGCACAAAGCAATAATAAAGTTTTTTTCTCTTAAAAATTATTCGTTCAGCCCAGAGCTGATTTCAATGCAATCATAAAGGTGCGCTTGTTACTTATTGTTTATTTAAAATATAATTGAACATTCCCACATAAAAAAAGATTACAAGTTTTTAGCTCAAATATCATTGATTCCATAAAGACTCTCATCCTGGCAACTTGAGGTGGTCTCTCTCCACTGAACTTCTCTAGAAGTTTACTAAAGCTCTTATGACACTTCTTTTTTTTATAGTTTATTGTTTATGTGACTAAATTCTCCTACTTAAATATAAATTCTTTGAGTATGGGGGTTCTAGTCTTATTTATCTAAGTATGTCCTACAAAATCATAGTATACACAGTAAATCTCTAACATGAGTCTGTTGAATATGTGAATAAAATGAACATGTCAATGTTGAATATGTGAATAAAATAATGAGCAATTATTTTATGTTATGAAGTTGGCATGAAATAAATGGAGTAGAAGAGTTTTTTGCCCTTAAAATAGTTCCGAATTCTCACGCAAGGCCAACCAGGCATGGAAAGAAACAAACATTAATTTTAAAATAAATATGGGCTTTATGACAGGTAAGTGTGCCAAAGCAGTGTATATACATCCTCTGGCTCATTTGTGATCAAAACCTGTAGGAGCAAGAAATTATAGAAAGCACTGATTTTTTATTTTGGACTCAAGCATTTCTTTTTTCCCAGTATTATTGAGGTATAATTGACATACATCATTTTATAAGTTTAAGGTATATAACATGATGATTTGATATATTTATGTATTAGAAAGTGGCTACCACAATAAGGTTCGTTAACACATCTATCACCTTATATAGTTACCATTATTTGTGTGTGTGTTGAGAACTCCAAGATCTACTCTCTTAGGAACTTTCAAGTATACAATACAGTACTGTTACCTATAGCCCCTACACTGTATATTGTATACTCAATCCCCAGAACTTATTCATCTTATAAGTGGAAGTTTATACCCATTGACCACTTTCACTCATTTTCCCCAACCCCCTGCCCCTGGCAACTACCAATCTACTCTGTTTCTAGAAGTTTGGTTCTTTCAGATTTCATATATAAGTAAGATCATACAGTATTTGTCTTTCTCTATCAGACTTTAACTTCTTTTTTTTTTTTTTTTGGCTTTTTATTTATTTTTTAGTTATTTAGTTATTTATTTATGGCTGTGTTGGGTCTTCGTTTCTGTGCGAGGGCTTTCTTTAGTTGCGGCAAGTGGGGGCCACTCTTCATCGCGGTGCGCGGGCCTCTCATTATCGCGGCCTCTCTTCTTGCGGAGCACAGGCTCCAGACGCGCAGGCTCAGTAGTTGTGGCTCACGGGCCTAGTTGCTCTGCGGCATGTGGGATCCTCCCAGACCAGGGCTCGAACCCGTGTGCCCTGCATTGGCAGGCAGATTCTCAACCACTGCGCCACCAGGGAAGCCCCTCTATCAGACTTTAGAATAAGGCCCTCAAAGTACTTTCATGTTGTTACATGTGGCAGGATTTCCTTCTTTTTTTATGGCTGAATAATATTCCAGTGTCTGTGTGTGTGTGTGTGTGTGTGCGCGTGTGTGTATGCATGCCACATTTTCTTTATGCATTCATTCATCTTTTGATGGACACTTAGGTTGTTTCCATGTGATTATTTTAAATAATGCTGCAATCAACATGGTGGCGCAAATATATCTTTGAGATAGTGACTTCATTTCCTTTGAATATACATCCAGAAGTGGAATTGTTGAATCATATGGTAGTTCTATTTTTAATTTTTTGAGGATCCTCTGTACTGTTTCTTGAACCACTTGACATTTCCCCCAACAGTGTACGAGGGTTTCCTTTTCTCCACATCCTTGCAAACACTTGTTATTTCTTGTCTTTCTGATAACAGCCATTCTAACATGCGTGAGGCGATAGCTCATTGTAATTTTGATTTGCATTTCCTTGATGACTAGTGATGTGAACAACTTTTCAAGCACCTGTTGGCCAGTTATATGTCTTCTTTGGAAAAAATATCTGTTCAGGTCCTTTGCTCATTTTTTAATCAGATTTTTTTTTTTTTTGCTGTTGAGTTGTATGAGTTCTTTACATAGTTAGGATGTTAACCCTTTATCAGAAATATGGTTTGCAAATATTTTCTCCCATTCAGTAGGTTGTTTTTAATTTTGTTGATCATTTCTTTTGCTGTGCAGAAGCTTTTTAGTTTGATGTAGTCCCACTTGTTTATTCTTGCTTTTGTTGCTTGTGCATTTGGTGTCATACCCAAAAAATTCATCGCCAAGACCAATGTCAAGGAGATTTTCCCTTTGTTTTCTTCCAAGAGTTTTATGGTTTTAAGTCTTTCAAGTATTTCTTTAGCATCATTCATGATGATAATATTTTCCCTAAAAATTTACAATTGCCAAAAAAGAAGAATGAATTTTAAGGCTCAGTTTTAAAGTTAGTTTTGTAAAATGTGCTTTTAGCAAATGAGGCAATGAAAATGGTCATTTTTGACTCTGTAAAATGTTGGCAACATTGAAATCAAGCTAAACCTCTACTGTAGGAGGCCAGAGAGTAGCTCTGTGATAATTTACAACATTTCTTCCTTTAGCTCCTCCACTGACTTTTTAGGTCTGTATTATCACCTAAGAGGTCATATGATAAAATGACGTGCTCACAAGCGTGATAATAATTGTAACAGTCTCAGCTGTGACTTGATCTCAAGGCCCATTTGAGGGTGATCATACAGTGCTTTTGCAGCAATTCTAATAATAGATCTTCTGAGACACCTTTCTCTTCTGCAAAGCCTTGTAGTCAACACATCAGAAAGACTTTAAAGTGCCGTTCATTTAAAAATCAAGGTCATGTGCAGGGTGCTGTTATGCAGTCACTTAGATATACATGATGCTAATTTTAAATTCTAGGGACCCAATTCCATTTTTGCAGCTTAACAAAATGTACTGTGCTCTCTGATAATAGAGAGAAGACTGCTGTGAGTGTCTCCAAGTTATTCCAGGGAATATTTGCATGATTACAGCTCTGCTTTCAGGAGCTTGCAATCTGAATACAACCAAAAAACAAAAACAAAAGAAATAATGGTTGGGTCCAGGAAAGACACACTGTATTTTATTTTATTTTTTTTTGTTTTCTTAGTTTTTTTCCCCCCAGTTTTAAGCTTATTTTTAGAGTATCTTATCTCTACCCCTAGATTGACTTGTATCCTAGAGAGTTTATTATCTGACTAATTTGAGACCACCCTTTTAACAAATTCTTCACATTTCAGGAGGAAAAAGGAAAACAGAAGGGGTCACTAATAGGTATACAGTTCAGAAAAGATTAGTTCTTTTAGAATGGTGTTTTCTGTACTGTTATGGGGCTTATTTAAGCAGTTAGTAATTTTTAAAACTTGATATTTATGAACATCAAGAACTGTCAAAAAGCATGTACTATATTGTCTGATATTAAATAATTTCCCATGTTGATGCTAATTAGTATTAAGGTCAGCTTAAGCTTGTCCTGCTTAAAGGGAACCTATCAGATAGAAAAGTACCCAAGGTTCTGAACACTAGCTTAAAGTGCTACATTCCCGTCTCACTAAGTTTTTGTATTGATTCATCTCTCTGCGACTCAATATATATATTGCCATCCACTGTCCCCCCGACCAATTTCATTAATACTGAACGACAGTGTTGCACAGAAGAAAATGGAAAGAGAGTGATAAGAAAAGTCGGAGCTAAAGAAGACTGGTACATAAGGAATAAGTAAAAATAGCTACATGAGGACTTGCAGACAAAAGGGAATATTCACCAAGGGTTTGCACCTTGAAGGATAAAAAAGAGAAGCTATGTGCCACTTCCATGCAGAACAGAGATAAACAAGGGAGTTCTGACTGTGAGAGAACTGAAGTTGAGAAAAGAAAACACATCTTTGAACAAGAAAGAAAGGAAAATGGAAATTAACATTAATGATTGAATTTGGGATAAAGTACATCCTATAGAAATATGGAAATCAGTCAACTGATTTGGAGGGTGACAGGAAGACAAATTAGTTTTCAACATGCTGAGTTTGAAGTAACAGCAGAATATCCATGTACAGATGTCAAACTGACATTTGGACAGTTGAGACTGAAGTTCAAAAGAGAGAAGAGTTGAAGATTGGTTTTGGGGAGTATTCTGGAGGTGATAACTGAAGCCATTAAAGTGAATACGGTTTCCAAGGGAGAATGAACAAAATGACATGGAAGAATGTCAAACCCGATGTGACAAAATGTAATCATTGGAACACTTAAATGATCATGTTCTAAAATAATTTGTGATTTAAGTGTTACTCTAGATGTTTTTCAAATAAAAAATTGTGGAGGTGTGAAAAGAAATATGCATACAATTCTTCAATAGTTTCAGAAGAAAGGTGTCCTAGAAAACAAAGCTTTATTCTTATGTCAGCATCAACAATAATACACAACCAGAAGTTCTTCGTGGGTTTCAGACATAGACAAATCTTCATTTAAACTCCTGTTCTTCCATTTGATAACTGTTGTCTGCTTCCTAATACTATGCTCTTAGCCATTACACAATCATCTTGCTCCTTATAAGGCTGGATTATCTCTAGAGGATGAGGAACCGCTGTATAGTAGAATGAGAGAGAAGGTTGACCAAGGATAATATACAGCCTTTGTGGTAGGTGGAAAGAGGCTCAGGATGAAGATCTCGGATTTATAAAGGTGTTAAGCTACATCAACCAGTAACTTTCTCAGGCATTATATACTCAGCTGTCCCAGTGAAAGAGAGAGGACACAAATTGTAGCATGTACTCAAGGTTGGGGATCTTGGGCAGGTGCTGCAGAAAAATAGAGGGGCAAGATTAAGATTAAGGGATTCATAGAGGGGTAACGAAAGTCTCAGTTAGGAAGCAGCAGTGGTATGTATAAAATCTTTGGAATAGGTGAAGGAACACCAAGGGGTCAGGATTAATAGAAAGAAAGAGAGACAAGCAGAGAAACCAGGAGATATTGAGATCAAGAGCTGGAGGTCTCTGAGAGGTGGAAAAGGATGTGTGTAAGAGTGAGGTCATGAGAAAAATGGACTCATGCTTAGACTTCTGAAGTTCTAACAAGTACAGGATCCTGGGCAGGTGAGTGGATGGTTGAAATTGAACAGCCAGCAGAGTTAAAAAGTTTAGTAACTGTGTGACTAGGTCACTTACATGAAGGATGAAATATCCTAGATTAGCACAAAGGAAGACTGCAATTTGGCTCCAGTCTTTAATAAATGAAGGGACTGATAAGGAGGCAGGTAACTGTGAGAGTTCGGTGTCAGTGACCAGAGGGGTATGTTAAGAAGAAAAGATTTTAGACCAGGATGGAAGAGTAATTCCTGGAAGAGGAGGTGGGGATACAGAAGACCAGCTCTTCTTCCTCCAAGCAGCTTCCTCTTGAAATGACTGCAGAAGCAGCAGCAGCCTTGGGGGATGGTCACATTTCAATCAAGGCAGGAAGCAGAGAGATCACTGAATGAATTATTAACTAGAAACAATTATTCTGGGGAGGACAGGGAAAGGATGCAGGGGAGAGTCTAAAATAGGAGTAAAGAAACAGAAAAGTTAGGGCATAAAGGTAAGGGAGAGGGTAGGAGAAGAAAAAGATGTGGGTGGGGCTAGGATTGGGGATGAGGCTAGAAGACCACAGAGGCTGAGAGGCATACCGACTCAAACACGGCAACGCTGGCACTAGTCTTGGAACACACCTGCTCCCTTCTCTGGTACGTGATAATGGCCATGACGAGGTTTATAAGATTGGTAAGGACCCTATTGGAGTAAGTGCCACCGGGGCTTTTACTGAAGGGAAACAAGAGACCCAGTCCGGAAGTGGCAGTGACGGACATAAACATATCCCATGTTACTGAGAATGACACAGACATGTCTTATTTTTTTCCCTTATATATATTTTTTAAAAAATCATCGGAAGAGTGTTATTTAAAAGGAGTTCTATTTGTATTAATTTCCTATTTTGTTCTTTTATGTTCCTCCCTCCTTCACTTTCTAGTCCTGATGTTATGTGTCTTTCTGTAGCAGATTCAGTGTGGCACAGATGTCCCATACACTGCAGTGAAGAGGAAATGGTTTCCTTAGCAACAATAACCACACAAAAGCCCAATGAATTTTCTTTGCTACTCATGTGACGTTTTAGCAGTTTAAGGAATCCAAACAGTAGGAAAGAATAAACATCTGATTGGAACATATAGCAATGGAGATGAAGAATGAATGCAAAAAAGGCATCTGCTATTTATACAGTTGATGGAGTGATTTTAAGTGACCTGAACTTTAGCATCATGTTTCTTTTTTTTTTTTTTTTCCTCAGTGAAATCGGTAAACGTATACTATATCTAGTTAAGTGGGCTAAAATATATTCTTCCAGGACAACTTCACTGTCCCCTGAGTATGATAATCATAAGCAAATAAGTTTTTGAGCCATTACAAAATAATATCCTGGGCAATAATGGGATGTATGATAGACAAGATTTTTTTTTTTATTCAAAGAGAACTTTCATGAACTTATTGTTCCTAACCACATCCCCCAGGAGGGATTTTAGGAATTTATATCTCTTCCAGGTTTCTGCTACCAAATTTTTGCTTTACAGATTTCCAGTTTAGCAATTCTACAGTGAAGTTTGCAGTCATCATAATTATGTCTGAAAATACATCCACTTCCCTTCTATCTCTCTTTTTCAGTGAAAAAAGGTGGGGGTTTTTTTTGTTTGTTTTTTTTGTTTTTGTTTTTTAATGAATGACCATTTGATTGTAATTTGTCAAAACGTTCACCCGCCGACAATATGGTAGTAGTGGTAATAAGAGTGTGGGAAGAAAAAAAGAGAATTTGCAAATATGCACAATTAGTATAGTTGGTAGGAATGTCTTTAAGCTCTCTCTTACGGTCTTCATGTCCTGCTGAGACACCCTGGCAAGATGATGAAGACTGTACTAAACAGGTTTCATAATCTGACAGAGGAAAAGTTCAAAGATGATTGCTGAACATGCAAAGTGATTACTAGTTTAGGGGAAATTTCATTTGGGCTCCTGGAAGGACTGCTGCCCAGAGACCATGAGTTCTCTCTCTGCCGGGCTTGGAGGCCACATAGGGCCTCATGCACCTTCCTGAGCCCGTCCACTGTGACAGTTAGTGGAGTCTTCTCAAGCATTTGGCCATTACACTTATGAGGCAAAGCAACATTGATTCTAGGATTATGAGTTTTGGGAAACCAGGAGCATGAAAAAATGATAAACTAGAGCCACTCAAGAGAGTCAGGAAATGAGCCAGAGCTGAGGCCCCAAATAAAAATTAACTCAGTGCCATATGACCTCAGTCATCCGCAGCCATGTTTTAAATCCCCAGGCAGATGGCTCTTCTCAGAGGCTACTTTAGGAGCTATGATAAATTCTGTTGGTAGAAGTACTAAGTGCCCCTTCAAAGACAAAATATCCACATTCTTTCTCAGATCATATCTTTCAAATCAAAATACCCAATGCCTATGTCGAGTCTGATCTCCACTGGTGCAGTCATTGGAAAGAAAGTGTGTAAAGTTGACACAGTGACCAAGATTATAGTTAAAATATCAAGCAATAATACATCAAAAGAAATCCATGGTACCTTATCACAAATAGAGTGTTTGAGACTGCAAACAAGTCTGAGTCTCTAAGACTCTTTTAAATTTGGTTTAATTCAGAATTTGGGTTCTAAATTAAATGTGATCAGATCAAAGTACTATTTGAATAGGTCTTTTTTTAAAAAATTGGTAACACTTGTATCAGCAGAACATGATTAATATGTTTAATAAAAGGGAAACTATAAATTTTCAAATTTTGCAGACGTGGGAGATACATTGAGTCTAAAGGATCACCACCAAATACACTGTGCCATAAGCAAGGCTAGTTGGGCTGGATAACCACTGAAGAAGACGGCACACTTGCCTGGTGATCTGACTAGATACTCTTTGAAGGACAGACTAGGCTTATGCAGACTAGCTCTGCTTTTATTCTGCCCAGTGTTTCAATATTACAGGAGTTAATTTTATTTAATCTGTGGACTTAGATTAACCCTGCAAGTCAACATCCTACATTTCACACATATTTAAACACACGGAGAATACTCTGCTTCAGATCAAATATCATTACAACTGAAAAGCTGGACATTTCTGTAGTGATGACAGGGATCTTAATTCTGCCCAATGATCCAGTTATTTATCAGTTTTAATTCTGATACAGTTTCAGTTTAGCAAAGGAATTTGGATAATTTTTGAAGTTCTCTGTAAGTAGATTATTTCTTCTTTTTTTAAAAATTATTTTGGAATCTAGTCTTTGTTTTCAGATTCCTGGGTGATATTTTTCTCTTTTTTCCTAATTTTTATTTATTTATTTATTTATGGCTGCATTGGGTCTTCGTTTCTATGCGAGGGCTTTCTCTTGTTGCGGCAAGTGGGGGCCACTCTTCATTGCGGTGCACGGGTCTCTCACTATCGCGGCCTCTCTTGTTGTGGAGCACAGGCTCCAGACGCGCAGGCTCAGTAGTTGTGGCTCACGGGCCTAGTTGCTCCGCGGCATGTGGGATCTTCCCAGACCAGGGCTCGAACCCGTGTCCCCTGCATTGGCAGGCGGATTCTCAACCACCGCGCCACCAGGGAAGCCCAATTATCTCTTCTTTTATATGGGTTTTTTAATATAAGGAACTAGGAGCCATGGTCCTAGTGTCATTAAAAGCTTTAGCTTTCTCCACTTATATAAGAGTGATTAAAAAGTGACCTCAAAATATGTTATCCTTTGTCTACACAATCTTTATTCAGTTAAATCAGTGAAAGTACATGCTGCTGTCATTTATCTCTGAATTCCAATGATAACACTAATGCTTAACCCAGAGCAAGTTACTTCATCCCTTTGGCCCCCTTTCCTTCAATCATAAAGTGGTTATGGCGATACTTAACTTGAAGAACAGACATAATGGCTAAATTAAAAATTAATATATATAAAATATCCAAAAAATGTCTGCCCCATATGAAGCACTTAATAACTGTTCTTCCAGGTTATTTCAGATATTTATTTCCACACACTGCCTCATTAAAACATATAAGTAAAAGATTAAAACATTTGCTTTTCATTTCATTTTCTTGTCGTAGACAACACATCCTTACCGTTGGCTTTCCGTCAGAAATTTCTCACATTTTCTCATTTTTCAGCTCATGTCAGTAATAATCTACTTTGTTCTAGTCCTGCAAGACTTCTTAGTCACGGAGAAGCACCATTTAGTACTTCCCAATTTTAAATTAAGAAAAATGGAAAATGACAAATTCGTTTACTTCTTCATTCAGTCAAAGAACATTTAGAAAGCAGCTGAGGACCTTAAAACAGAATGGTTTTTGCATCCCAGGCTGCCACATATTAGCTCTGTGGTGCAGACAGATCATTAAGCCTCCCTGAGCCTCGGTTTAGTCATCTTTAAAATGAGGATAATGCCTGAGCTGGGTATTACGGAGACACTGCAAAGATGGTGATTCCAGGAAGGGTCACGAGGCTGAAAGTGAGCTGACATTTGGGATGGCCCTTCAAAGACCAGGGAAGTTTAGAAAGTCAGGGATGTGGGAATGGCTCCCTAGATGACACCAGTAGGAAAATGTCCCTTTATTTCCAACCTGTGGCTCATAGAACAGTGTGTGCAAAGGCATGGAGGTAGGAAAGCTGAGAGCATGTTTAGGAAATGGTATGGAGTGAAGACCAATTTTCTTGGGCGTACAAGGTGATTAGGGAATAGAGTGAGAAAAGGCTGAAATATCAGGCAGAGGACAGATCCTGGAGGCCTTGACATTCTGAAAATTCTGACTACTTTTTGGAGAGTGTTAGAAAAGGCATGAGGGTGAGAATGGCCATAGGAATGGTGAGAAGGAATAAATTTGTAAAAAATATACCGACAAGATTAATCTTAACCTTTATTAGGGTAGCTATTCATTATGGCTAAATTTTACTGCTGAGAGAGGGCTAATAAAGTTTTCCAGCCAGGTTAACTGGAAGGATAGTGCTATTATCAACAGCTATAGTAGAAAAAAGGAGGAGGATGGCCAAAATTCAAATGATTTGTCCTACAGTTACATCCAGAGGTCAGCAGAAAGGAGACTCCCGAATGAGCAAGTTATATATAGTAGAATCCATGCAATATGTAATACCGTGGACATTTTATTTATTTATTTATTTATTTATTTTTTTAAAGGTATGTGTATTTTTTTTTTAATATTTTAAAATTCTTTATTTATTTATTTTATTTTTGGCTGTGTTGGGTCTTCGTTTCTGTGCGAGGGCTTTCTCCAGTTGTGGCAAGCGGGGGCCACTCTTCATCACGGTGCGCGGGCCTCTCACTGTCGTGGTCTCTCTTGTTGCGGAGCACAGGCTCCAGATGCGCATGCTCAGTAATTGTGGCTCACGGGCCTAGTTGCTCCGCGGCATGTGGGATCTTCCCAGACCAGGGCTCGAACCTGTGTGCCCTGCATTGGCAGGCGGACTCTCAACCACTGCACCACCAGGGAAGCCCCCCGTGGACATTTTAAATGTCCTAACGCTATTGAAAAGTTCCATCAGGTAACATACCCTTTTACATCATTACCATCATTTTTAAAATTTAAGTGACGCAGCTAATTTTAAAATAGTAGTTTTTCTCATTGCTAATCAATAATATATAAAACTATTATTCATAGCATCAAGACCTAAAAAAATGTATGCAATCAAGCTAAAGAATCTTAAAAATAAAGCCTAATAAATAAACTACAAGGCTGAGATTTTATTCTACTTCTGTCCAGATTTCTTATGTTAGATGTGGAAAGTAACCAACTCTCTCATTTCTCTGTTTTACAAAATGAGCTTTAAAAGTCTGACTTAACAACCAAACATACAGTTTAAAATATTACTGAAATAAAATTAATGTAAAATATGAGAAAATATGTAGTTTACAGAAACAAAGAGGATTCTCTACTATAGCCCCTTTACTCCAGCATTTCTAGATAATTAACTCCTTTGAAAAAGTAAATTCATAATTGATAGGCAACCGTAACTTTCAAGCTTTTCTCTTTATTTTTTCTCCTACTTTTCTTTTTATTGACCATTTCAGAAGAAAGAAATATGGAACAGGCTCTTGAACATCAGAATGCCAATGGGATTGCTTTACTCCAGGTAATAAGTGAGTACTATACAAAAAGAGATGTAGTCAGTTTTCTGAATGCCTTGAAAACCTCAATAATAACAAGCAGCCCATCAATATACCTACAACCAACCACAATGCATACCAAATGAATGGTTTAAGATTTTTCTCTCACAGAAACTTCTGATTTAAATGTTAACTTATACATCGGCTATCCAATCAGATACTTACTTTTAAAGGAAAGGAGAGTGCAAAAAAAAATCAGTCCTTTAATTAGGTTGTACCTATAAGGGTAAATATTCTGTAGATATTTCTGACACCAGCTTCCCTCTCCCTTTAACCTACTCAAGAGCATCACTTCTGCGATTGCTTCTATTTCTCCTACATCACCAGTTTCCCCTGTTTACTGGATCATTTCAACCATATATACAGATTTTAGAATACCTGCAGTCATTAAAAAAAGAATCCTACTTTCACCCCACATCTCTATCTAGCAATCACCCAACCTCTGCTTCCCTTAGAATAAAACACTTTAAGAGTACTCCATACTCAGTCTTTCTCTTCAGATCATTTCTGAAACCCATTCCAATCAGGCTTTGGTCCATACCACTACAATAAAATTCCTCTTGTCCTGGTTACCAAAATATCTACATTATAAACCCAATGGCCCCTTTCCCAGTCTTCATCTTATCTGGACTTAAAGCAACATTTGAGATCATCAATAAATCTCTTCCTGAAACACCTTTTTCAGTTAACTTTACAAACTCACACACTCCTGATTCTCTTCCTACTTCACTCATTACTGCTTTTCAATCTCTGTTTCTAGTTCTTTTTTATCTCCCCAAACTCTAAATGTGTAAGATTCCCAAAGATTGGGTCTCACACTGCCTTCCTTTATTTATCTACCCACTCATTTCCTATATTAAATGTCCTTTAGAATCTAACAACTTTCAAATGTATATCCTAGCTCCAATTTTTCCTCTGAAGTCCAGATTCATATATCCAGCTGCCAGGTGCACATCTGAACATGGATGTCTTATAGGCATTTCAAGCTTTGCATGCCCCAAACTGAACGCTTGATTCTCCATTCACATTTACAATCCACACATCCTATGGTTTTCCCCCCTCACTAAATAGTAACTCTAATCTGTGAGTTGATTGAGCCAAAAATACTGGAGTCATCTTTGATTTTGTTTCCTTTCTCACAGATCTCATATCCAATATATTACCAATTTTGTCATTATACCTTTGAAATATATCCTGAATATGACCACTTCTCCTTTATTCCACAACCACCCTCCTGAGCCAAGTTACCAAACAGCTGTTTTCTCACAGTCGCCCTGCTTTCATCCTTGTCTCCACCAGAAGCAAGGGTGATCCTTGTAAAATGTAAGTCAGATCATGTCACTCCTCTGCTCAAAACCCCCAGAAGTCTTCCCACCTCACTCTGAGTGAGAGCCCAAGTCCTTGCCCCCTTTCCCCTTTGCTCTTCTTGTCCCAGGCACACTGTTTTGCGTGTTATTCCTGGAACATTCAGCATATGCTCTGTCCTCAGGCCTTGCTATCTATTGTTTTCTTTGACTGAATCTAGCTTCCTCCAGATATCTGTCTAGTCAGTCCCTAACTTTATTCAGGACTCTGCTCAGATATCTCCTTATCAGAGAGGTCTTCCCTTACCATGCACCTTGACCATAGTAAGTGACCCTCTAACACACACACACACACATAAACACATAAACACACACACACACACACACACACACACACACAGAGTCACTATTCCCTTGATCTGCTTCATTTTCTTAATAGCACATATCCCTACCTAATGTTTTATTGTTTTTGTTTGTTTATTTACCCATTTATTTATTTATATGGTGTTTCATTTGTCTCATATCCCTAAAATGCAAGCCCATGAGATCTGGGATTTATTCTGTTCTGTTCACACATATATTCCTAGTGCCTAGAACATTAACTAAATGGTCAAATGAATGAATAAATAATACTTACTATCACATATTCTCATGTTTTACTTGAACTTGTGTGTTATACACACACGCATGCAGGCACACACACCCAAACACACAGTAATGGTAAGCCATTGTTAGCTCCAAAGTTCATGTTAAATACCTAGGCATATGGAAAATCAGACTTTTGAGGGTAGATTTATATTTTAAGTCATGTCCAATATCACTTGCATGTAAATAAGAATTTTCTGGGCTTCCCTGGTGGTGCAGTGATTGGGAATCCACCTGCCAATGCGGGGGGACACAGGTTTGAGCCCTGGTCTGGGAGGATCCCGCATGTCGTGGAGCAACTAAGCCCGTGCACCACAACTACTGAGCCTGCGCTCTACAGCCCATGAGCCACAACTGCTGAGCCCATGTGCCACAACTACTGAAGCCTGTGCGCCTGGAGCCTGTGCTCTGCAACAAGAGAAGCCACTGCATTGAGAAGCCCGCGCACTGCAGTGAAGAGTAGCCCCCGCTCACTGCAACTAGAGAAAGCCCCCATGCAGCAGCGAAGACCCAACACAGCCAAAAATAAGTAAATAAAATAAGTAACTTATAAAAAAAGAATAAGAATTTTCTGGGCAAAAAGGAGAGAAAAAAATTTTTAAACATTAAATCATTCCAACAGCAATATTAAAAAGTTTATAATTTTAATTTGTTTTAAAGTAATTCATAATTTGTGGACAAGCAGAAGAACTACACAATCACTAAGTGTACAGTTTGATGAATTTTCACAAGGCAAACACCCAAATAAAGACAGAATTTTCTCAGAATCCCAGAAGTCTCCTCTTGACCCTTCCCAGTCACTACGTCTTGCTCGAAGTAAACACTACTCTGATTTCTACCACCATTGATTAATCTTATCCTTTTTTATCTTAAACTTTATCTAAATGAAGTTATACAGTATATATTCTTTTTGTCTGGCTTTTTTTTTTTTTTTT
The DNA here is from genome assembly GCF_028021215.1 of Eschrichtius robustus. Lineage (NCBI taxonomy): Eukaryota > Metazoa > Chordata > Mammalia > Artiodactyla > Eschrichtiidae > Eschrichtius > Eschrichtius robustus. The sequence goes on from NC_090831.1 coordinate 22,469,122, forward strand.
TTTTTTACTCAACAGCTTGTTTTTGAGATTCTTCTATGTATTTGTGGGTAGTAATACTTTAACTGCTCTCATTGCTACACAGTGATCTATTGCATGGCTATTTCACAATTAGTTTTTCATTCTTTTGTGAATGGATATTTGGTTTAGTTCCAGTTTGAGACTGTTAAGAATAGAGCTGCTATACTCATTCTTGTTCTTTGAACACACCTGTGTCTTTTCCAACAGTAATAAAGAAAGGAAGAGCTGGGTCAGGGTGCAGACATATGTTCGGCTTTAAGAGATATCGCCAAACAATTTCTCAAAGCATTTGTACAATTTGCTTTGTAATTAATTCTCACCTAATTCACTAAAATCTGGACTTTGCTACCTCTAAGTCAGTAGATCTTGTGAATATTCTTGAAACATTAATAACTTTTTTTGGCTTTGAAATTTAAAATCATCTATATAGACCAGGTTCCTAAAGTGTAGCCAGGAAACATTAATTCTGAAGATAATAAATGGAATGTAGAGAGGAAAAGAAAAGAAAGAAAAGAACTTTCATATCCAAATAAAGTAGGGAAACAGGATGAACCATATGAAACAGAAGTCTTTTAAGGCAAGTGTTCTCAGATTTGCTAATATCTCATGTGCACTGACTGTTACAGGAGTGAACCATAGTGTGCAGCACTGTGATAGGGAATTTATATGTGATAGAAAACTTTTTCCCCAGTGTCTTGTAGGGCTATGGTTCCACAGAATAGACTGTGAGAACTACTGCGCAAGAGTACTTGTTAAGTGATTACCAGAAACACCCATAGCCCTTAAAGACTGCTCTGACTCAAGCACTAGCAACATACCAAATGCAATGAAATGTTTTGTTCCAGATTATTTATATATCTTGTACTTCTTTGTTTTTCATTTAATACATCTTTGAGTTCCCTTTTCCATTGTTCTGTACCCTAAATCCATTCACAAATTCAATGCCTGTGATAGTTGTTAGTTCCTGACATTACAAGTCTAGTTACAGCAATTCAATATTGAACGTTTTTTAATGAAGGATTATGGGATGGAAGGAAAATTAGGTTACATAAGATAGCACACATTTTAGCTTGGCAAATAAAATGGCTCAGTTTTTATCATGTGTCTATTTATAGGCTAATCTTACAATCACTGTTATCTTCTTGAAGTAAAATGTGCTCAGTCATGTTGATTAGTTGAAACAAACTTGTTATCCTTCGGTATACTGGAATTAATATCACCCTCACTTCCAATCTGTAAACTACAGATAAAGAAGCCTCCTAAGTTTCCTGCAGAAGTAGTATCACAATTGAGAGAGAAAATAATCTAATCAAATGTGATCTCCTGGATCTAATTCTTATCATTAATATAAGAATGGCTGAGGGAATGGTGCTTTCTGGCTCCTGTTCTCAGTTAACTTGAATTCAGTGCACTATACTTTGGAATGAATATTGGATTTCAATAAAGAACATTTGGGGAATTTGAAACTCAGAAAGCAAGGAAGGCATCCAAATTTATGATGGCTCAAAGATGCTTGAAATAGCAATTTATGCCAGATCAAATACCATTTAAATGGGTTGTAGACTACTGGGAAAAAGTGTTTATAGAACATCTTATACTTGCAAAGTGCTTTCAGTCATTTTTAATAGTCATGTTGGGTGGATAGTTATAATTGCATCTGACAAGGGCAGTTCAATATGACAACTGGCATTCAAGAGATTTTATGGAAAATAAAATGCTTCTAAGGTGTTTTATTTGATCATGGAAATAATAACAGGAATAAGGAACAGGAAGAATATGAAGAATAAAAAGAAAAAATGGAGGAAGAAATACATGTGGAAAAGCAAGGACTATAATTTTTGATACTGAATTTTCTCATGAGCTTTGTCTAACGAATTAGTTTTTCTCCTCAAACATCTGGTAGCAAAAACAAGGCTTGGAAGTTTTTGGAATAATAGATTTTTTTCCATTCAATTTTTATTTTGTAGACCTGGAACGTTTCCAGAGAATTCTAATACTCAGTTTCTTATCTGGCAAAGTCCTGGCATGTGATTAATGCCTCATATATACTAGTTATTATCACTATTAGTCCACCATTCTTCAAAATTTTTGGAAGTACATATAGATTGCAAATTACAAAGGCAGAAGTGTTGTAACAAATGGTTTCCAACACAACAAATTAAAAGAAAATGAGAGGGCTTCTCTGGTGGCGCAGTGGTTGAGAATCTGCCTGCCAATGCAGGGGACACGGGTTCGAGCCCTGGTCTGGGAAGATCCCACATGCCGCGGAGCAACTAAGCCCGTGCGCCACAACTACTGAGCCTGCGTGACTGGAGCCTGTGCTCCGCAACGAGAGGCCGCGATAGTGAGAGGCCCGCGCACCGCGATGAAGAGTGGCCCCCGCTTGCCGCAACTAGAGAAAGCCCTCACACAGAAACGAAGACCCAACACAGCCATAAATAAAATAAATAAATAAAAAAGAATTTCCCTTCTCCACTTTAAAAAAAAAAAAAAAAAAAAAAAGAAAATGAGAGACATGCTCCTAACACGAAACAAGAGGTAATAACTAATGATCAATGGGGAGAATGCTGCTTGTGGGTCATTAGTGTTTCAGCAAAGATTTTTGGTGGCTTTCATGTTGTCTCTTACTAAACTCTTCAGAGCTTATGACTCGTCTGATGCTGTATAACTGATTTTGAAGGGAATCAAGGTAAGTGTTATCCTTTAAATTATGCTAACTCTAAAGAATATCCACAAAAATCAAAGACAGGAAGTGGTTTAACAGTTTCATTAGATAAGTCTAACTTTAATCCTTGGTAAAGAGTAGATAAAGCATATTAGATGGATGCAAAAGTCCATAGGTGTGCTATGGACTTTTATAGTGGTAGCCCCAAATGAACCATGCCTCCCAGTATTCATATCCTTGTCTAGAACTTTTCCACACTGACTTTGGTTTGGCCATAAGACTTACATTGGCCAATAAGACATTGGCAAGCATGCTGCAAGCAGAGGCTTGATAAGTGCCCGCACACTGGGACATGTCTCCTTAGAATGCTCCCTCTTAGAACTTAGCCATCATGCCAAAGGAAGTTAAAGTATCCTGCTAGACTCTAAGAAGGCATTCCCTAATCTGCAGAGAGAAACCACAAGGAAGAGAACTGAGGCTTCCCAGCCAATAATCTCCCCTGCTGGATGTGATCACATGAGTGCCTCCAGCCAAATAATACTAAGCAGAAGAACTGTCCAACTGAGCCCAGCTAGCCCACAGACTCATGGGAAATTAAAAAAAAAAAAAATCAATGCTGTTTTAGGCCACTGGGTTTCACAGTGATTATATTCACAGCAATAGGCAGCTGAAACAACAGATATTTCAGGGAAATCATAGCATTAACTTATCCGTATATACTATTTAAATTTTTTTTTTTTCTGAAAGTAATATATTCACATAATTTAACAGTCAAATTGTCCTACAAGGTTATAAAGGTGACAGCAGTTCCCTCACCTACCCCCTAATTCCTCTCCCTGGAGGCAACCATTATCTACTCTGATTTTGTTCTTGCTATTTACTTTGCTATTTATTTCCATTTCTCATATTACTCTTGATTTATCCATTTTAGATACTATTTATTGACATCATATTATGACAGAAGAGTCTTCATCACTCTAACATGATTCCTTGGTATTGTTTCAAATTTCTTATTAAATCAATATTCTGTGTTTTATATTATGAGCATATAACTATTGTTCACTGCTGAGGAAAATAGTTTAATTACATGATATTTCCATTCTTACTCAAGTTTTGTTCCTTTTCTGTTTGTTTTATGTTGTTAGCGTTATTTTTAATGGCTAATTTCTTATTCTTCCTAAATTCTTTAACAATAACTTCTGATTATTTCCCACACTCAAACTCATCAGATAATTCAGCAGTTCCCTTCTTCACATAGAGACTGCGTTTATAGAGGCCCCCTCACCCCATTCTCTTTTCTCTGATCTGAATATTTGTTCTCTTGATCTGCTACACAGCTGAAACCTCCCTTTACAATCATCAGGGCATTTTTCTAGACTCATTCCTTCATTAAAACTCCCATTCCCTGGAACTCCTGGTTCTACTTTTTTTGGTTTAAACTTTTGTTTTCGAGGATCAATCTTCCTGTAGTTTCTTAAGAAATGGTTTATGTATTTTCCCACTTGTACTGTCATCTTAGTAAGGTTTAGGGAGTAAGCAGAGATTAAACACCCTTGTTCACTATGTCAAATTAACTGCAAGCCTTTTATTTTCTAAACAGGTGAAATTGCCGGTGGTAAGGATGGAGTTGTAATTGATTAAGAGCTACATAATGTAATAATTGATTTGTTTAATATATAGTCAAATCTTGACACTGGGTAAGTACTAGAATACATCATCAAGCAACTGACAATCAGTACAGTTTTGTGAAGTAGAAATCATTCTGGTCCAATTTGAATTCCTTCTAAAATAGAATTATAGTCCTCATAAGCAAAAATGATAAATGTGATCTATAATGAAATGTTATAAGACACGTTGATTATAGGGAGGCATTCAATTCCAAATATAACGTTAGGCATTGGTAAGATGATGAGGGTAAATAACCGTTTTGTATGCAGAGAAGAGTTATCTATTCAAATAATCAACTTTAGTAAATGCATTAAGTCATATCTTTAAAAATGTTCAAAACCATGCTTAAATCACACTTTCTCTATAATGTCATTTCCCTGATGTGTCAGCCAGAAATTATCTCACCATCTTTCTATAAATATTTGCTATCTACACCTGTAGTTTCTAGTGTTTTTAACTTCATCAAATGAAAAATGCTTCCCTACTGGGCCTCTCTTCCCCCAGTTGAAGTAACACAGCTTTGCCAAAACTTTTGGCCCAATAAGGATATTAAAAAAAACACATAACTACAATCAACTATCACTATTATTTCATTTTAGAAGACCTAATAACTGGAACAATTTGAGGAATAAAAGAAATAACAAAATAGTCAATTATAGCCCAAAGTATAAAATAAATATCGATGAGTCCATACTGATATAAATGTTTGAATAAATAAACAGGAGAGAAGAGAAAAAGTCTCCTGAACAGAAGAATTCATGTAATTTATGCAGATTCTCCTCCTTCAAGGAGGTGCTGCATAACTCTCCACCCTGTGAGTGTGGGCTGCACATCGTGACTTTCTTCCACAGACTAAAGTAGGGAAAGGGCATGGGGTGGGGGGGGATTACCTTACAGCAGAGAAACCCCCAAAACACCACTCAGTCTGGTGATCAAGCATAATATCAACAGTGATAAGTCACAGGTCACAACTCAACCTTGAGTTGACGTGTTGAAAATGGCACTTTATCTCTATGGTCTCCTCCCAAACCCACAACCACAGTCTACTATGAGAAAAACATCAGATACATTTAAATTGAGAGACATTCTACAAAATATCTGACCAGTACTTCTCAAAACTATCAAAGTCAACAAAAATAAGGAAAGTCTAAGAAAGTATCATAGCTCAAGGAGACATGATGACTAAATGTAAAGTGATATATGGGATAGAGTTCTGGAAGAGAAAAAAGGGCATGAGGTAAAAACTAAGGCAATCCGAATAAAGTATGGACTTTAGTTAATGAAAATGTATCAAAATATGTTCTTAGTAATAACAAATGTACTACACTAATGTCAGATCAAAACTGAAAATTGGATGTGGGTACACAGGAATTTTCTGTAATATTTTTGTAACTTTTCTGTAAATCTAAATCTCTTCTTAAATAAGTTTATATAAAAGCTACCACCACAATAGAATAAAGACAATTCTTTAAATTCAATAGGGGAACAAACAAACAAACAGCAATAACAATAAAAAGCTCTATAATGCATTTCTTGGGGGAACTTCTTTAAGAGTCTAGAACTGGCTTTTGGGACACATTGGTCTCTACTGTTCTGTGATCTTTATTTGGGATACTGCTGTGACATGTACAATCTTCTTTTTCCCTTGAGGAGATTACTATTAAATGTGGTTTTCATATTGACTCTATCGTTTTTTATATTTAACACTGTGCCTTCCACATAATAGATTCTAAATAAATAAGATATTGTTCATGTAAGTGTATTGTTTCATTCCATTAAATTGGACAAATAAAAGAAATATGCAGATAAAACTTAAATTGGTGCTACTACTACTGATATGAAAAACAATTAAAATTCAAAATAACTGATGTGATAAAAAGCATTCTAAAACATGAGAAAGCTGGAAATATGCAGTCATTTTCTAATCAAAATATAAAAACAACAACAAGAAATAAGATATGTGGTCTTAGTTGAATATAAGATTAATATGAAACAGCAATATATTATTATTATTATGGATTAGAAATAGGCAATATCACAAAGATTGAATTACATTTTGATAAGGGAGAAAAACTGTCAATTTTATGAGTGTTTTAATTTTCTTCATTATATTTTACAAATTATCTACACTGATCATGCAATATTCTTAATTGGAAGAAGAATTAGATTTAATTTAAAAAGGAAAATAGATCTTATCATAAAAAATTTTTAAACCAAAATTTTTTAGGAGATTCTTATTCTTACTTTGGGGTTCATTAGTATGATGGAAAGAGTTATCGTTGTACATAAAGGACCAAAGAAAAGGACATTCAATCTTATTCTCTATATTTGTATATTATATTGGTTTTCATTTTAAGTGGGAAAAATTTGGCAGATGGTAGGTAAATTTCCTAGAATAGTCATAATACACTGTTAAAGATTACTAATCTTTATTTCTGGTTGTATTTAAGACAAGAATGAAAAACTCAAAATCCACAAATGCCAAGAAAAAGGAGCCTGAGAACATAAGAAAGACCTTACAGAAGAAAAAGGATTTTTTAAAAAAATTTTGTTTATTTGTTTCAAAAGAGAGAACTATAAGGATGAAAATATTTCACGTAATAAAAACTATATATATATATATATATACCCACACACACACACATATATAATACATATAGCAAATGGAAATCAATATAAATGCCTTAATATATTAAACATATTAGTTCATTGGATGGGGAACTTGGATGTGGGAAGAGAAAAAAATAAATTTTAAAATAGAAAAATGAAAAACGAGAGTAAATGAAAAAGAGACAAAGAGGAGGGATTGAGAAGAGAGAATAAAAGGTGGAGGATTTATACACAGTGAAGTAAGGAGGGGAAGACATAAAGGCGAAAGGAGAGAGGATGAATGAGGACTCCTCTGGAGGTTCTAAATTGTAGGCATTGTCACACTCTGTTTCAGAAACTGCAGTAGTGAGGGTGTTAACACCTTTTATTCCTCCATTTGAAATGTTAATTAGCTCATTAACCACTGTTCCTGGATCTCACTGGGGGGCAGGGCATTATCCTTCTGGGCTGACTAAATGCAAGAGCAAAACAAGGATGCCCCCAAGCATCCAAAGAAACTTTTCATTTCCTGATCCAATAGCCTCATCTCTTAGGTTGGATATTTACATATTTGTTTCTTTAGAGGCTTTTCCAAATAACCTTTTGTCTTCACTTCAAGTCCCACTGCCTGGAACATGCTCACCTGCAACCTCATAGGCAGGCTTCTGTTCACACATCAAAGCTCACCTCTATGGCTAACTCCTTTCTGAAACCTTCCCCTAGTCTAGTATTGGTAACATTCAACCTTCTGATAGATCTTAAGCTCCTTGAAGACTGCAACAATGCTGATCTTATTCACAGTTTTATTCCCCATAGCTGACACAATGACACAAAAATGGTGCTTAATACATATTGGATGTATGAATGAATGACCTGATGGACGGACGGATGGATGAATATTCTAAATGTCTACATGTCTGTTTCCAACTAAATTGTAAGATACTTGAATGTAGGAACCAACTACTTATCTACTAATCTCCAATACATCTGGCATATGATTAATCTTACAAATGAGTAAATGAACTAATGCAATTACCACAGACATACTCAACAACATAATTTGTAAAATATAATTTAGGGTTAAACATTTGCAAATAATATATTTTTTATAAGTGAATGTATTTGTGATTAGGTATGTGTATATTTTACAATGAGATGCTTCTCAAAAGCTTCGGAATAAGAAAAATTATCTTTCCTTTTGAACTTTAAAATTTAAAATCAACATATGATGAGATCAGAAACATGCATGCCCTCTTAAAAAGAATCACTCACAGGCCAGAGCAGTATTATCATGAAGTTGTGAGGAGATGAAAATAGATTCAATGAAAACTAAGGGGGATAGTGATTACTGGCTCTTTCCATTACTGTGTTTGAATAGGTTATTCAAAACCAAGTAATAATTTGCATGTTCAGTCACATGTTACTCACAGAACAATCTGCACATGATATTTGACAATTATTTCCTATTGGTGAATATACTGTAATGCAATGCAGCCAGATTGTCAGGACCTAATAATAAGAACCAGGACACTTCATCCCAGTTGGGCACAGACAGGGTTCAGGAAGTCAAATTTTAGCATAATCCAGATACTATTGGGAATGGCCCAACATCCTCATGATCATCCTTAGCTGCCAAGCCTGGTTAGAAGAAAACTTTAGCTAGTTCAGCAAATGACCCTCAAAGTACTCTGTAGGAATCTTAAATAGATTCGGATGCCTACAAATACTGCATTCAGATCAGAAAGACAGAAGAGGTGGGTTTTTATCTATTTCTTTCAAACACTTGATGAGGACAAACTTTAGTAATACTGTTCATTCTTGATTTGAAATTATTTTTAATTAAAATCATAAAAAAATTTCAGTCTGGCTTGTCTGTTGAGTACATAAAATAGCATCCCACTTCCTTCCCCATCCCATTAAAGGTAATGATAATATGAGTGCAGATGATGACAGTTCACTGTTAATTTCAATAGGATTCCTGATTTATTGCCAAAAAAAAATTTAGCTCTAAATTATAGTCTTTTTGAATTGTGATGGTACATGGCTACTTATGCATAATTTCAACTTCTACTTTTCAATAAAATGCTCAAGAAAACACACAGAGAGATGAGGTTATACCAGTTGAAAAACTTAATATTAGTTAATACTTGGTGAAAGCCAGGAGACATATCTACTCAGAGACCTTGAGGCAGAGCTGTAAGCCTGGGATTGAGTGTGGGAGATGTACAAGAACATTGACTACAACCACTACTTCCAAGATGCTTGGCCTTCTCCAACCAGAGAAAGCAAAAACAACCTCCTGCCTCTCTCCATCTATAAGGGAGTCTCTTCCTGGTGCTGTTGGGGCCTTTATACACACACACACACGCATCCCATCACTGTCATTAGTATCCTTTCCTATCCTTTCAAGATTCATGCTTCCCATTAATGTAATAACACCAGTAGAGTAAAGATATGCATAGGTAGTATATGGTTAGAACTTTGACTATAAGTCAGCAGTAGGAAGACTAGAGACAAAAGCGACTTTTTAAGAACAGTTCTCTTTAGACTATTAAGTTTTCGCTTAACTATTTTTCAAGAGAAAAATTACAAACTAAATAATGCAGTGATGAATTTCCTTCCACATATTTACATGATTAGGTAGCAAAAGCAGAGCTTTCTTGCTCAGTTCAGCAAAGTAAATTAGATTTTTTAAAATGGCTTGACGTTAGAAATGTAGCACATAATCATGCTTAATTAGTCTTCAGGCATAAGACATGAAAGGATTGATTCTAAGAGCAACCAAGTGGAAAGTGAAGAACAGAAGCACGCGGTGGACAAACATTAGGTACAGATACACCTCTCCTCCTTAGGGAACAGAAAGCCTCCACTTGGGATCTGTTAAATGATTCTGCAATATAAAAGAAGGAGACTATTGCACCCTGGGTGTAAAGGAAAAGCAAAAGTATATTTTGGAAATGAAGTGTGGATGGGGGTGATATATGCTATTTCCAGGCCTGATTCTTAACAACTTCCTAGGCAATCGGTGGTGACTCTCTTTTCCCTGACAGCCAAATGCAGACAACTCCAGATGAAGAGCCATATGCTGAAGATGGTGGAGATGCAGGATGGAAGGAGTCTGAGCCCTAAGGTAGCTTGAAAGAGAGCTACCTAACCAGAAACACCAGCATTAGACTGTTGCTTGAGCAAGAAATACATTTTTATTGTGTTAAGCTACTGAGATGTTAGGACATATTTATTATAGCAGCTAGCATTACATTAACTACAGTGCTAATACAGACACCTTGGGAAAAATGAGGCCAATGATATAGTTTGACTTTGAAAAAGGAATAGGAGGAAAACCACCCACCTCATACAATACTTTAGAAAAATCTATGAATCTGAACATGGCTCTGCCATTACTTCACTAGAGCTTGAATAAGTCACTTAAAAATCTAAGAGCTTCAGTTTCCCATGTCAAAGTGTTTGCAACAAATTGCCCCTAAGTTAGTTAGTTGCTGCTTACCTTTCCCCAGACTTAAAATTCTGTGGTTCTTTATTACATGTGAAAACTATAAGTTAATGTCGGATACTGCTCAAGTCAGTAATTTAAAAGTGTGAGTATAGAGAAAGAATAGGGGTTATTTTTAAAAGCCCACCTTGAGATGACTTGCTGAAAAGCTTTGTACCAAAATACATATGAAACAGATCTCTGTCTTGT